>NW_021634347.1:0-37733 GCF_004799145.2 Neltuma alba | reverse complement strand
ACAATATCTGATATATATACAAAGGGTACCATCGCATAATCACATTTAACAGGGAAATCCATCATCTGAAACATCCATAACAAAAGCAGACCTCACAAAACCCATACAAGTTTGTTTACATAGGAATGAGATTTATTCAGGTTAAATTCATATGACATGCCAACAATTTTTGTGACATTACTCTGTCTTCTATCATACTTCAAATTCTTCCCCTATTCTACCAATTAAGCCAATTACACAAGAATGTATTATACTGCTAATTCAGCTAAAAAAATGTCACATTGCTGGCCACGAAATTCAACAGATTCATCTGACCAATTGTGTATGAAAAGGTACATTAGATCCATATAATGCATCATTAACAATATCATGTCCAACCTTGAGTCAGCAGACTAGTAAACTTCACAGGAAATAATAAGCAAAGGTGCCGGGGCTTAATAGCTATGCTTTTGTAACTCCATCAAGTAACCCATGATACATACTCTTCAATGGCATTATGGATGGGACATAGGAGTAATAATTTATGATAATTTATAAGCACTAGCTATTTGGCAATCTGTTTATGACATACATACTCAGCTTTAGTTAAGATTTTACCTTGCCATGAAACAAATTATTGCCCAAATTGGACATGATAGCAGAGTATGAAGCGAATGATACAGTTTTTTCCACTAGCTGTAATGATTCCAGATTTCTCTGCACAGAATCATTGAGAACTGGGCATTGTTCCATAAGTTCTACTTGGCCTGGACCACATATATGCTCCCTATGTAACACCTTATTCTCTGAAAATGTCATCTGCAAGGTATTGCCAAGGTCACTGCTTAACAGCTTTTGCACTCTTCTTTTTCATCGATACATTGGATAAAATCTGGATCATAGAGAAGTGAGTGAGATAGAGGGAGAAAAAGGAAAAAAGAAAGCAGCATCACTTTTTATGCTAATTACATACATCTCTACAACAAGCAATGTTTGCTGTTAAGACAAAGTGAGAATATCATGGAAATTTCAGAAATTGTTTCTTTCCTTGTTTTTTCCTTTTTGGTCAACAACTGATGTTCAGTATATAAGTTAATCCTAAGAAAATTGTGTTACACTTGTGGATTTCTTGATTTCCCAAGTAACAATTCTTCCATGGAGAAGAATCAAAAGAATTATGAAATAAAAAGCAATGAACGGTGCAGAGCAATCCCTGGAAAAAAGCTAAGTCATTTTGGGGCGATGGACGGCACTGCAAGTGCGCTCGATCCAGACGCATTGAGAAAGGAATTGAGAATATGGAAGAGAGACCATAACCGCATGTTCTTGAAGAAAGGAGGTAAAAAGGCATAAACATAGTACCTGATCTGATACAGAGAAGAAGGAAACGAAAGCATGGAGTTGCTTTTTGCTGATATTGTGACGCTGTAGCAAGATTCGAGCTCTCTCTTCACAATCACCCAACCTTTGCTCCTTCCTCAACATGAACGAGTCACTGTGGAAACTGATGAAGAACCACACAATCCCACCGCAACAAGACCAAGCAAACCCCACACGAAAAAGGGCTTCTTCTTCTTGCATTTCCTGAGTGAAGAATTAGACTCATGCAAAGCTTCATTTGACTTAGCTGACTTGGAACTTGGTGGCATCCTGCCATTTAACCCAGGGAGCTTCCGATTCACAGACATTCTTGCAAAATTGACCCACTTAAAGCCTTAACATGAGCTTCGGCTCAACCAAAACAAACATATAATCCAACTTGCAGGCGAAAATTGATGGAAACCTAACAGTGATTTGGGTAAGCCAGCAGGAAAAACTCAAAAAGTTGAATAAAGTCAAACCAAAAGGCTAAGAATTGCATTAAACCAAGTGGTCCAGTGTCTATTATCGCTATCCGTGAAGCCTCAAGAGCCATAAAAGACCTGGAATAGCACCATGGGGTTTATCACCCTGAATCGAACACAGTTGTAAAAATTTTTTGGCAACTTGTGTGTGTGTGTGTGTGTACGAGAGAGAGAGAGAGAGAGAGAGAAGAAAATTTTTGTTGGTTTTCTGAAACTGGTTGTTTCTGTCTCTCAGAGCCCTGAACAGCAAAAAGAAGCATCAAACGAGTGAAACAGTTGAAGTTGAGTCTCTCATGCATAAGAGGGAAGACCCATTATGAATCTGGCCTCTCTTTTTTCTAATTAATTAATTCAATCAAATTGAGTTAAAAATGACAAATATTTGCGTTGAGAAATAGAAAGAAACCATTTTTCAAATGAAATTGAGTTGATATTTTCTTTTTCTTAAATTGAGCAACAGAAAGAGAGAGAGTTGCTGGCTTTTGCTTTCTGAGTTCGGCGAAATGCAGCATTAGCTAATAGAAGACGGTTCCATGATTATCTCATCATCTTGGTGGGGATGGTTCAACCAAAGGCAAACAAACCAAAATCTTACCTTTGTGAACTATCAAACCAAATACAAAACACAGAGAGATACAGAGTCAGTGAGTATTTCATTACTTTAATATTTAATAGGGTTCATTATTGAAGTGGAGACACTGACATGGCTTCTTAATTACATAAAAGAACAAGAAAAATATATGGCTTCTTAATTAAATTTGAGCTGGGATTAAGGATTAAGGATTTCTATCAAGTCCTTGACTTCTTGTAAGCTGGGGCATTAATGAAATTTACAGAAACAAAAGGTTTTTTTATTTATTTAGAGCCTATTTGGAATCATATTTATAAGTACTTGTAAGTATGTTTTAAATATATTAAAACAAAATTTTTCTCACATACTTACTTTATATTTTATAAACCATATTTAAAAATTTATTTATAATTCATTTCAAAACAACTGTTAAAAGGTCCACATTAATGTCAATTGAATCAAGGGGCTATTATGGAGATATTAATTAAAGGAATATTTGGGAAGTAAGTACATGAAAGTATATTTTTTTAAAGATATTTTTTAAGTGTTTTTGTTTTTCAGACCCCCTTTAAATTTAAACAATACAATATAAAACTCCTTAAAGTTTTTCTTCTTCTTCTTCTTTGATTCTTAAGGTTGCGGGTTGGATTATTTATGAACATGATGGGCATCTGAATTACGCAGGAAAAAACATTAATTGAGGTTGAATTTCTGCGGTTTGGTTAGAATACATGTGGGGGAAGAGTTGAAAAAGACCAGACCATACTGTTTAAAGATGGGGTTGTGAGGTGCTGTACACTGCAGAATACGGAAACACTGATGAGAGAGAGAGAGGGAGGGAGGGAGAGGGAAGAAGAAATGGTTCCAACAAAACCTTGAGAGAGAAATCCAGTCAGACTGAGACAGGGAGAAAGAGAAATTTTGAAGGGGCAGGGGAAAAAATAGAGAAATGAGATCCATTTCCCACACAAAAACTCCATCTCTTTTTGAACTATTATAAAATCTATAAAAAATTATGCTATACATAAATTATAAATAATAAGAAAATAATTTATTATAATTCATACATATAATAAAATTCTCAAATTTTAGAGTCACCAAATGAATCTTAACTTTTAATTTATTTTGAATGATTTTATGATAAGAAACTAAAGGATATTGAAAAATGTAATTTGAGACTTCAAATCATTTTTTTAATTTTTTTTTACATAATATTTGAATTTGAGGTCGTTCACTTTAAATATATTTATTATAGTTTTCTCGAGAGAATTTTAAAGTCAAAGAATAAACACCATAAACTCGATAAAAAGCTAGTAGTGAAAAATATTTTCTTTTTTTCTTTAAGAGTTTATGCTCCTCCGGTCCTTAATATAAGACCCATTTAACTAATTTGATTAGATTAAGAAAGTTAGGTAAATTAGTTAATTATAAGAAAAGTGACACATTTTCCTAAAACACCATAATCATCTTTCTTAATACCCCATCTTCCTCTTCTACTTGATTATGGTTGAGAGAGTATCCATAAGGGTAATTTAGAGAAAATTGATAAATATAAGAAAGAAGTCTTATATTTAGGACCAAAACTAACTCAAGAATTGGGTCCTATATTAAGGGCCGAAGGAATATTAGTGTTAACAATTTCTTACCTACCTCAAAATGAACATTAACAACTAAAGGTAGCTAAAAATTAAAGATATGTAACTTTGTCATTTTTTTTTAAAGATATACTAATTAATAAATAAAAATAGGAAGATTTGTAACATTATGAAACATATATCATATTTAAAAAATAGACTTAAAATTCATATATTTTTAATTTTCAAGAACCAGATAATTTTCCATACAAAGAATCAAATAGTACAGCCTGTTTTTAAGCGATTAAACAATATATTCTTAAATTAAAGAAACTAATTAAATAGTCCATATTTACACATATGGTAATTAAAGTTAAATAGTTGTGAAAGTTGGATTGGATGATTTACTTTTAGTTTAAGGCTTAGTGGTACTTATTAAAAGTTGATGCCTATGATGTGTGGTGGTATGTTTGGCATATTCGTCTTTTTATGAACTCACAATAATAGTTTAGAGGAAATTATTTTGAGTGATGGGAGCATCAAATATAATGAATGTGGGGCTCTATACCTTACCCACCCAATAATATATTGTGTTTATTTATAAAATATATATATATATATTTGTGGGGCCTAACAGAAAAAATAAGAGTGAGCCCCAAGCATGATGTGAACATTCACAACTAAACCACAAAAATAAAAAATAAAAAACATTAGAAGGAGAAATTGCAACTTTACACGGTTCTCAAGGAAAACAAATTTGCAAATTCAATTAAAATATTTTTTGGAAAAAAAAGACTTAGTAGAAACAAATTTAAATTGTTTACATTAAATTCAAATAGTGTGTGTATGTGTACATATGTGCGTATGTTAATAGAAAGGGTTTTGGCCCCGCGATCTTGAATTCATGTTTGTGTGAATGCCTAAAATATCTTTGGAGAGTTACTCCAATTGGGCCCTAAAATGTTTTTTTAAAAAATAAAAATAAATCTCTCATTATAAATTTAATTGGCAAACAGTCTCTAGGATGATTGATTGCACAAGAGAAGATTAGTTCCACACAAAGAAAGATAAATTACACAAAGAGAAGATGATTTGCACAAAATAGTACTTTGATATAAGGGATTAGTTTACACACAGGGAAGATGACTTGCACATAAAAGAATTTTATTTTCACAAAAGAAGATTATTATACACAAAGGAAGATAAATTGCACATAAAGAAAGTCAAGCTGCACACAATAGAAGTTCAGCGGCACAAAGTCCTTAGATCCCATTTGCCAATTAATTTTTTAATGAGGGATTTATTCCCAATTTTCCTACATTTAAAACTAAAACAATCATGTAGTTATATTAAAAAAATTATTGAAACTATCTTTTTAAATGAAGCAAATGGATCTTGAATTCAATCTTTTTATTTAATCTATGTTTAATTTGATGACATTTTTATATTTATTTCCTTCAAACAAAAAATGACATAAATGACATCAAAAAGAAAAAATAATTAATTAATTAAATTCAAAATAATTTGGATCTATTTCAAAAGAACATGTCAAACCAAAAAATTTAGATCAAGTAGTTAGGGAAGGACAAAGCTATATGAAAATTAAAATGAGAAACTTGTTTCAAAAGCACAATTTGTTTGACCATGATTACATGGGCATTATATTAATTATTACAATATTAATTTACGGCAATATTCTTTTGGTATGTTGTGTGCAAACACACAAAAAAACAAAAGAGCCCTTCTGTAATATGGACATTATAATATCTTACATGAAGGGTCAATCATCATTTTTAAGAAGGGGATCAAGGCATTGCTTTGCATGCTAATCATTATTTATTACCAATCCAAAAAAACAAAGAAGAAGGAATCTTCATATTTTGTGTTTGATTTATTTAATAATGCAAAACCCTTTCTTTTGGTTTCAATATTGTGTTTAATTTTTATTGTTTTGGTTATTACTTATTTATGAAACCTAACAACTCTAGCTAGCCGTACCCACCTTTAAAAAAAAATTAGAATTTTAGAGAAAATAGACGCTTTGTTAAATGTTGCTTAAATTTCAAATATAATCTACTTTTTTTAAAATACCTAAATTAATCCGATTTTAAATTTCTCATTAAAACACCCCTTCATTAAAATCACTGATAAAATTATATTTTGTTTCAATCATTGATATTTCTTTTTTTTTTTCGGTAAATAAATCATTGATATTTCAATGAAAGAATTTAAAACTAAACAAAAATATGTTGTCGATCCTTCTACTTTTGAAAAGTCTGTGCATATTACAATGCTTGGTTCAAAAAAAAATCCAAATACATTAATATCATTGATATGTTAGTTAAGAAAATTAAAACTCAAGCAAAATTTGTTGCAAATTGTAAATTTTATTTGTCGAAAGATTTTTTTTTTTTTGTATTTTGTAAAAACCATGTACAATAATTATAAATTAAATTAAGCAAACTATATTTTTAATGTACGAAATTATAAGTTAAAAATTAAAAAATAGTAAGATTTAATTTTTACAATTTAAGAAAAATATCAATTCTATTTTAAATATAAATTGATTAGATAGACTAATAAGGCAATGATCAATGTCTAAAAAAATATGAAACCTTTCGTTGTCAAATGTACCTAAGTGCTGGCTCTTGTCAATGGATTGATGGATACCAATTTTATGCGTGGTCAATATTGGTAAGCTGTTTCTATCACTGTTTTCTTCATTATGCAATATGAGTAGAAGATAGAAACATCTTTTTTTTTCCCCATTATGTCACATCATATAGTCTTATTTTTATTTTAGAATGAAAATAATCATAAACACACAGACTCTCACACAAATATATACCTTTATTTTATTTTTAATATATATATATGATATTTTGTTGAAAAAATTCTTATATTTAAATCTGTCAAAATATTTTCTAACTAAATATTTAAGTTCTAAAATTTTTTTTGCAAGCTTTATAAACTTCATGTAAGCTCATATATGTATATATATTTCAAAACCTTGTATGAATTTTTTTAAGAAATACGTAGATTTTTTTAAAAAAATTATAATGGTTACTATTTGGATAATTAAAATTAATCATTAATTTTTATCAACTTATTTTAATTCAATTTATTGTGTTTTTTATTTATGATATTAGTATCTTGAGATTCAATTGTGCATTTTTACTATCTGCAATTTTTGTAAAGCTGCAATACATCCTTCCTCCCAATTTTCGTGATATATAAATTGTTACAAATTTAAAATTAATGTATCAAACATAAAATTTTCACTAAAATAGTATATTATCAATAATAAATTTTTTAATTATATACCTTGTTTGAGTGGTTGTGATGAGATTTTATTTTCCCAAAATAAAAACTATCACTTTAATTGGTCAAAGGGGAAAGCGACAAGTTAAAAAATAGAAACATCAAAGTATTGAACTAATAGTTACATGGTGAAAACTTGTGGGGTCATAGGCCTCATTGTAATCCACTTCCACATAATGCCATTGGAAGCTTTCTTACTCTCTCCCTTTAACTCTTTTTTTCCCGTTTCTTTATTATGGGAGGACAGCAAAGGCGGCAGTCACATTCAAAGGCTTCCTGGAATATTAAACCATAAAAAAAAAACTAAATTTTAAAATCTATAAAAGATTGTTTAATAATTTACAATTGAATTGTTTATTACTCATTTTTGTAAGTCCTCTATCATATTTATAAGGTAGAGAGAGAGGGAGAATAGATTTTGTTAAACTAATTAGAAGACATGTCATTAATTTTTTTTATCACAACTTCTCCCTTTTATCTGTCATTAAATATTAATGTATGTTATTTAATTTTTAAAATTTGTATATTTAATAAGAGTAAAGTCAAAATTTTATTAAATTTTTAAAGAGAATTAATGAGTTTTTGAATTTTTGGTTGATTATAATAAAATTTATTAGAAGTGATTTATAAATAGAATTTGAAAAAGTACAAAAGTATATATAACTTTATTTTATAAATGTTAGAACTTTCAGTATTTCATGGCTACGAACACACCAATAGAGATAACAAGAGTTGGGGTCATAACTAACATACTACCTCCGATCCTAATTATAAGAGCCAGTTGACTAATTTGAGGAGATTAAAAAAGTAAGTTGAGTTAGTTATTTCTCCTAAATAGGTGTTGTCTTTCCTAAAATATCCTTGCTAATCAAGTGTATTGACTAGAACTACAATTATTAGAAGGACTATCTTAGAAAAAATTGAGTAAAGATGAGAGACAAAGTGGATTGGAGTCTTATATTTAGGACCAAAATAAAAGTCAAATAGGGTTTTATATTAAGGACCGGGGTAGTATTAAAGAACAAGTGGTAATTTCTAACATCATCATTTGCTAATTGATTAATTTTCAAATTGTAGAGTAACATTTGAACTATTGAATTTCTAAAGACCAGATTTAAAAATGAGGTTAAATTTTTAAAATGGAAAGAACTAGTTTTTCATAATATGACGAATTAAGGTTTAAATTTTCACTTAGAGAGATGCCTATATTTAGCACCTGATAGTACTTCAAACATAATTACTTCTAATAAAAAAATATTTATACTTAGCAAAAAAATTCATTCTTTTTAAAATTATCACTTGTTCTCCAAAAACTAAATTAAATTAATTTTTCTTCAAAATTAACTGTTTTTACTAGTTATCAAATATTTTTTTCCTCCAATGCATATATATATATATATATATATATATATTTATATTGTTGGAGCCAGGGAGTAGTATATATGTATGTTCATGTGTGTGTGGGGAGTGGCTCACTTGGCATGGCGCATTGTGAAGTACCAATAATTACAAAATCCAGTTGTACTTAGACCCACCACTATATGTGTATTATTCTCCCAAGGAAGATTCCCCACTTGAAAGAATATGCATACTTATTATTTAATCACATTAATAATTATGCTTTGTTTATGACTTTAATTCACATGGAAGACCTAAATTGTGTCTTATAAAAAGTGAGTTTTTATTTTAAAATAATGCACAAGTTCTTACAAAGGTTCCACAGTTATTAAATACCTAGTCAAACTTTTTCATTTTCTTAAAATAATATTTCAAATAAATTACACTAAATTTTCTTAGACTAATTATATCTCGTTTCTTTTTAAAATTTGAGTTTTAGTCTCTGAAATTTAATCTCATTCTATTTTTTGTTCTTAAAATTTGAAGCAAATGATCTTGATTCTTCAAACCTTATTTCACGATTTAAAAACATTATTAGAAGACCAAAAACCTTAAAGCAGACTAAAATTCAAATTTTAAGAATTAATAATCATATTAATCCCTAAAATTTTCATATTGATGGGAATATATGACAAAAGCTTTCGTTCCTATTTATGTTTTATAAACAATGAAGTTTGTTTATTGTAGTATTAAAAGTAAGATCACAATATCATGGGGGAGTTTTATCTTTAGAAGCCCATTATCAAAAATAAAACTACAATCTCAACGATAATGACAATAGCTAGGGGATTTTTGCCACGATAAGGGATGATCTTGTAAATGTTCACTTTTAGGTATCCAGCTATCTAAATCGAATAAATGAAAGGCAAAATTATTCCTGTGGATTAAATTTGTATAAACGATTTGTTTCTAAGAACGTTGAGTGTCAAACGCTTATATGGCCATTTTTGTAAATTTTTCTAATGAGTGTTAAATATACTTGAATCTGGTCTTTAGGAATAATTAGTTTCTGAATTTAGTTCTTATGTATTATATTTGATCCTTAATATAAGAACTAAATAACTAATTTGTAAATATTAAAAAAAGTAATTAAATTAGTTATTTATAATAAATGAACATTGTCTTTTCTAAAATACCCTTATTAATCATATGCATTGGAATTAACTTTTGATGAAAGCTCCTTAACATATGTAATTATCATAGGAAATATTTATGAACGAAATGAATAAATATTGAAAACAAAATAAATTAAGATTTTATATTTAGTACTAAATTGAATATTTAACTGATTCTTACATTAAACATCAGAATTAGTATGTATTTTTCTCTAAATAAAATAGCTGAAGTACTACCTCATGTTTATATAAAGAGACCTTTGTCTAACATAGTATTATATTCTTGATAGGTCTGATCACCTCATGTTAATGGCTGATTTTTGTATAACGTTCAAAAGGGTAGGAAAAAGCTATGAAAAATTTTTAGTTTGATCATCCTAAACCCTAAACCCTAAAGGAGTAATCATCCTAAAATTTTAGTTCAAATTAATAGAAATAATAGAACTTTTGTTCACCATAAGAAGTGAAAGGATCCATGATCATTGGCTGACATGATAGTGCAGACCACACTATCTTGTCAAATTCTCTCCATTTTATTTCATATACTACCTCCAATGTTTAAGATAAGAACTAATTAACTAATTTGAGTATATTAAGAAAGTTTGTTAGGCTAAATATTTGTGATAAATAAGTATTGTTTTTTCTAAAATACTTTTACTAATCAAGTGTATTAGTTTTAACATTTAACGAAGTATTCAACATATGTAATTGCTACAAGGACTACCTTAAAAATAAATAAATATAAGAGATAAAGTGGATTGGGGTCTTATATTTAAAACCAAATTAAAAATCAAATTAACTATTATATTAAGAATATGATGTAGTATAAAATTAGACTTGTTAGAAGTACAATCTGCCATCCATTAGGGGTGTTCAAGGCCGGCCCGTCCCAGTCGGCCCATTCCGGTCCCGGTCTTATTGGTTCGGGACGGATCCGTCCCGAAATATTTCGGTATGGGACAAACCGGGACGGGACAAGAAAGGGGACCGGGACAGGACGGGCCCGGTCCCGTCCCGGTTCCTTTTTTTTTTTTAATTTTTTTAATTTTTTATCCTATTTATATAATATCATTTTTTGCATTTTTTTAAGATTTGAGACTATTGTATGTAACTATGGAAATATTTATTTAGAGTTTTATATTTGTTAATAATTTGGGATCATTGATGATTAGAATTTTTAGCAAGTTTTTATTGTGTTAAAAGCTTTTGTTTAAAGTTTTTAATGACTATTATATGTAATATTTTGAGCTTTTGTTTAAGAGTACCCAAACAAATAAAAAAGAAAATAAAAAGATGTTTTTATAAGGTTTAAGCCCAAAAAAATATAATTAAAAAAAATTAGATTTTTTTAAAAAAATTAAAAAAAAAATTCGGGACGTCCCGGTCCCGTCTCAGATCCGTTCCGTCTCGGCCGGGACCGGGACAACCCCGGGACCGACTGGGACACAGGACAGAAAATCTGTCCCGTTACTGTTCATCGGGATGGAATTGGGACGGGCCTGTCCCGGTCCCGATCCGTCCCGTGAACAACCCTACCATCCATTATAAGTTAGCTTCTTGTGAATCAATACTAAACTCTCTCTCTTCTTTGCTCATGTCAAATCCAATACTTTCAATTAGATCTTCAGCCTCTCTTTTTTTTGAAAACTATTTTTTCGGCCAACATCCCTTTCTGAAAACTTTTGAATTTGAGATTTTCATCCCAAGTTCTCTCAATTATTCATCAATATAGAGCTTTTCTTTAGAAACACGATAAAGGCAATGATAATAATTTTTTGTTCACGTTTTTCCCCTTCAACACGAATGAATGAGTTGCGTTTAAAGATGATTGAGTTCTTTAATTTAGGAGGTGTTTGGGAAGTTTTAAAAATGCTTCTGAGAAGCATTTTTTCGCATCAAGACAAATTCCTCCACATATTTATTTCGTATGTAGGCACCGTTTAGATGTTTGCCCAAACCATGGTTTGGGTAAAAACCTACCCAAACAGTCATCCCAAAAACCAAACCATGGTTTTGGGTCAAAACCATAGTTTTGGAAAAAGCAAAATTTTTTTGCTTTTGGAGAAAAGAGAGAGAGTGTGAGAGCCTATAGGATATGTATCTTGTTATTTTTTTTATAAATATATTTTTTTATAAACATATTTAATCTTATATTTTATAAATATATATACATATTAATTATTTATTAATTATATTATCTTATGTATTATTAATTATGTTGGTAAAAAATATATTATTAATAGTTTTATTCCTTCAAATTAAAATATATCATAAAATCTATTTTTCTGTAATTATCATAGTAATTTATGTCTTGTTTTTTAGTAATTTGTGTATATAAAAAGTGCTTCTGATAACAACTATCCAAACACTCTCACTTTTCAAAATCACTCCAGAATCTATTCTTTACAGAATCTATTCTCCAGAATCATTTTTTCAAACCACGGTTTGGATTCATCCAAACACACCCGTAGTAAAATTACTTTTAAAACTATGGTTTCGTTTTCATCCAAACACTTTTTAGAGATTTTCTTCGTTTATAGTATAATCAAGAGCATACTCTTCATTTATAGTTTTTCCTTTTGAATTGCTTCTAATTCTAGCTCTTTTTCACCATTTTAGGAATCACACTTTTCTATTCCAAGTAAATTTTCTGATCGTCCCTCTTCTATCAAATTTTTCTGTCCATAGAAAAACTAGAGCCATAGGTTTATTCTAAAGTGTCCCAGATCTCTTTGGTACTGGAACAATGATGTTTAATATTCTCACAGTCTCTTAGTGCTATGCATTGCTCTAAAATTGAGATGTGACACAACTTTTTTCTCAGTGATCTTGGGGCCTTCCTTTTTTGAAGTTGATATCATTTTCTATGATATCCCACATGTAGATATCATCAAGAGATTCAAGATAAATATTCCTTTAATTCTTAACATGAGAATTACTTAATTAATCTGGATAAATTAAGAAAGCTAAATAAATTAGTTAATTTTAATAAGTTTAATATGATCTTCCTAAAATACCCTTTTGATTATATGTTAACTTATAAATTAGATTAAAAAATAATAACTATGGGAGATAAAATAAATTAATGTTTTACAACCAAAACCATCTCCCTAACTAACTCCTATATTTAATACCAAATTCTTAATTTATGCTGGCTAATGGTAGTATTAAAAAAAAAAACTTGAGATATTCTATTTAAAATATGGTTGAACAACTGTCTCCTGAACATTGAATATGCGATACCCTTCCAATTAGAACTTTGATACCTAGACCCCTTAGATAATTTATATTCAACTCAAAATATATTTGGAAAAGACAAGATGGATGCTTTTTACTGATATTAAATACAACATAAATAATTTCTTCTTATTTATTCATATTTTCTGACCCGTGCTACGTAAAACACGGGCACCAAACTAGCACGGACACCCTATTTTTATGAGTTATTTTATAATATTTTTATCAAAACTTTTTATAAAAAGTTGGGGGAGAAAAAACATTATTCAACCAACAATTGGGCTTTGGAAAGCCCAGGACCAAGATAGGCCGAAACCCTTCCCCATCTGGCACGGACGACGCCCTCTTAGAAACAAATCATGTAATTAGAAAATTTTTTTAGGAAGAATTACAATCAGATCCTAAAAAAAAAAAAAAAAATTACAAGACAAATTTTAGAAGTTATCATTTTTTTTACTCTGAACTTGTCATAGAGACTGCTTAAGTTTTTATTAAGACTTTTTAATAATTATATTTTTTCTTTGGGCTTGATTGTAATTCTTCCAATTTTTTACCCTTATGTACCAAAATTTTTCACCCGTATTTCCTTTATGCTTATGGTATCAAATGATAGGGCATGTAGTCTTCTAATATCAATTTTAAATTTTATTTAATATGCTATGTTTTAATCTCCTATACTACCCCGTCCAGCCTTAAATATCAGAATTAGTAGGGACATTTGCTTTCTTCATAATATGTTGATCCATTTATTTTCCAAATTTATAATTTTTTCCAAACTATTACTGTTGATTTCATATATGAAAGGAAATTTTCTTCCATTGGGGGTAGTGATCAAGAGAGGCATTTTAGAGAAAGGACATATTTATTATAAATACAATTTTTTTTTTAATATTTGCAAATTCCTACCCTTGTATTTAGGACAGGAAGGAGTACTTGAATATGAATGGTACTTTTTTTCAATAACATTTTTTATTCGATGAGCTATATCTAGTATATTTATTTGAATTTTAATCAATGTTGCTAACTATAGAATTGAGATGATGGAGGTGGAGCCTAATATTTGAGTGAGGATCAATACTTCCACTACTTCTGGTCCTTAGTATAAAAATTAGTTTGATTTTTATTTTTGTTTTAAATATAAGAAGACAATCTATTTTGTCTCTCATGTTTCTTTATTTTTTTCTAAGATAGTCCTTGTAGTAATGATAGTTTTAACTAATACAATTGATTAATAAGGATATTTTAGAAAAAAATAACATCTATTTATTATAAATAACTAACTTAACTAATTTTCTTAATTTACTCAATAACTAGCTCTTATATCAAGGATTAGAGGTAGTAATTAAGAAGACTAATTACTATTGTGATTCAACTTCATCCTTCTCATTGGTTAATTTGCTGTGTCCTTTCTTTATCATTGCTGTCGTCATTTTCTGCTTTGCGCTTTCCCTTCTGTTTTGCTTCGTTTTTTTGCCTTTGTTGCTCTGAAGTTTCTGCTGCTTCCTTCCATGGCAATATAGGATCCTTCTTGCCTATGGGAATTTTGCTACAAGGACGCCTTCGCATCACCAATTACTACTACGTAAATAAAAATATTTTAAAATGAGTTTTTAATAGGTGAAAAGAAATTAAAAGAAGGATGCACCTCGAATTATTTTCTTTTCACGATTGCATCCAATACCTTAAAGTATTTTGTGGTGTATTCAGCATTTTAAAATATTTTTTTGTATTTTCAACACCTCAAAGTATTTTTAATGCACTCAAATATTTTTTGGTGCATCTAGCACATCTAGCACTAAGGCAAAAAAAAAAAAATTTCAGGATGTTGGATGCATCTAAAAAATACCTATGGTTGTTAGATGCATCACAGAATACTTTGTAATACTGAATGTACTCAAGAAAATACTTTGAGTGTCGGATACACCTTAACCTTAAAAGAATAAACCTTCGTTTTGTGTTTTTTATGGCCCTTTAATGCATCTGAGTTAAATTTCACTATTGGTTTGTGCCACCTCTCCTCACGCATAAACTGCCAATCAACTAACCTGCAAGAGCAAAGAAGTGAGGTGCCATGGGTGTGAATTGCCAGTTACTAAAATAAAACGTTGCATATAAAATACCAAGCACTATCCCATTCCACTACACATAAACATTCACTATTCAAGCAAGGCTTGAGATTTTCTCCAATGGCTGCTCTCTGGTTCGTCTTCCTCCTTCCACTCATCACATTCGGCCAATCTCAGTCCACAAGTGGAATCAACCAAACTGATCTGCAGGCAGCCATGGCTGACATGAGAGCAAGGTCTTACCATGGATTTGTAATCCTCTTGAAAATCCTTAACAGCATGCCAAACTCCCTGCAAACCTCTGATCTAACGTTTCTCATGCCAAATGATGAAGAATTATCCCAATTCTCAATTACTCCAGACCATCTCCAAGATTTCATACTCAGCCATTCTATTCCAACCCCATTAGTCATCAATCAATTGCTACGTTTTCCAAATGGCTCTCTGGTCCCTTCTAGCGTTCCAACCAGGATGATCAGCATAACCAACAGCAGGAGATCAGGAATGTTTCTGAACAATGCAAGGATTATCACACCCAATGTGTGCATCAGCTCTTCCATAAGGTGCCATGGAATCAGTGCTGCTTTAGAATTTGGCCACATAATTCCAAATCACCAAGCTTTGGGTTTTAAGGATTCTGCAAAGAAAAGTAATATACCAAAACCAACCTCCTCTGTCAAACACAAGAGCATCCCACCTTCCAAATAAGCAAAAGAATAGTTACTCCTTGGGTGTAATGTTAGTGTCATTGATGATAAAATATCAGTCCTACTTTGTCTGCAGCTATGATGTATCTGGCCTTGAGGCCAGTGATACAACTCCGATATATATGGAATAAAACTTCGCTATTGTTTACCACAATGTCAAAATTATAGCACTCACACAGATGGTCTTTACAAAAGCAGACTTATTGTACAGAACGGAAGAACAAGCCTAGCTTCAAACTGCTTTAAGCTTTTACTAAGATCTCTTTCCTATATAAAGGCTGATAAAACTGTCTTAAAAATCCAATGGGATTTGATTGACTCTTGATTAATGGTCCAATAGAAGATATTCCTTTAATATGGTAAAAGATTAAAACATACACAGCACTAATACCCATGGATTTGTTCAGACGCTCATTAGGCTGACTCTCTGCCTTGGTAGGAACACTATAGAGCAGATCACGGATTTTAGAATACCTCAGCATCTGAGATGGGTCACTGGCACCACCACTAGTACTTTGTGAAGCACAAGAACGCTCCTGCAATTTGATCTTCTCACAGAGGTATTGCTTCTCAGCTTCAGCCTCACTTAATGGTTGTTTCAAGGATTACCTCCGGTCCTAAATATAAGAGCTAGTTTGTCTTTCAATTTGGTCATAAATATAAGACTTTAATTCAATTTGTCTTTCATATTTATCCATTTTTCCTAAGATAGTCTTTGTAGTAGTTGCACATGTTAAATGTTTCATCAAATGACACATGATTAGTAAGGGTATTTTAGAGAAAACAACACCTCTTTGTTACAAATAACTAACTTAACTAATTTCTTTAATTTATTCAAATTAGTCAACTAGTTCTTATACTAAGGATCAGAGGTAGTAGTTGCCGGTATATTCTTCCTCTGATTTGGCCAGAGCAATTCTCTGGAGCCGCTCAGCCTCTCGTTTAGCTTCATTAGCCTTCAGCTGGAACATATCAGCCTCTACAGTTTTAAGCCTCATGATTCTCTTCAGTTTTTCCATCTGTAATTTCTGTTTTTGCCCGTCCATCTTCAGTTCTGCTGCTTCCCTCGCTTTAACTGCTAATTCTCGATCACAAGCCTCAAGAGCCAAGCGAGCCTTATAAGGACCAGAGGTAGTAAATGTTAATTAATTTGGATAGATTAAGAAGCTGGAGAGCAACATTCTTTATCAAAGGCAGTCATCAACTTTCACCTTTTGTGGTTTCTTACCTATTCTGCGGTTCTTAGTGAACCAGTTTTCGTCTGTTTCACGTGTTTTATGCATCATTTGTTGTTGGTGTGTTAGTTTCCTTGGTCCTATGTTGGTTTCACAAGGTTGTCTCCCTCTGTTTTTTTTTTTTTAAATCAAAATGCATCTCTCGCCATCCAGCACTAGACACCTCAATTTTCACAAAGACTGAAGTTAGAAGAAAATTGTGATTCAAACTATAAAACCTTGTTAAGTTAATTAAATGATTTTTTTTATGTTTATCCCTATTAGATATAGGAGAGAGACGAGAGATCATAAAAGTGGAACATTAAATGCAATCTTATCATTTTTAAGGATAAAATTTTGAGAGACATTTAATGGTTAAACTTTCATTTCTTAGTATACGCAACCAATTTCTTATATTATATTATCTCAGATCCTAATTATAAGAGCTAGTTGACTAATTTGAGGAGATTAAGAAAAGAAGTTAAGTTAGTTATTTGTAATAAATAAGTATTGTCTTTCCTAAAATATTCTTACTAATCAAGTATATTGACTAGAATTACTATTGTTAGAAGGACTAACTTGAAAAAAAATGTATAAATATAAGAGACAAAATGAATTGAGGTTTTATATTTAGGACCAAAATAAAAATCAAACGAGGTCTTATATTAAGGACCGGAGGTAATATTATGTACAAGAGGGAGTATCTTTTTCCTCAGATTTCTTATGCTGCACAATTGCAATCTCTTGTTAACATTTGTTGTTGGTGTTTACGTGTTGGGTCACAACTACTCAAAATCATCTCAATTGGCTCGTGCTCTTTTCCAGTGACGCTTGTGTTAAGTTTTTTAATTCTCAACCAAGAGTCTTGACTACGAGGTTTTATGGTTGGAGTTTATGAATGGGAGCCTAATATGGCTACTACACAGGTCCACTTTTGCTCTATTCATGTTTGAATTAGGATTGAAGGTCTTTCTCTTTATTATGGTTCTTCGTCCATTGGTTATTAATGTCTTGAACCATTGCTAGGTGAATATTTGGGCTATGATTTCTCATGTTTAAGTAAGCGAGGCGGACTTATCCTATGTTTGGCACGAAGGAAATGGAGGGAAGGGAAAATGAGAAAATTTTTTCACAAACTCGATTTGAAAAATTTAAAAAGTGAGATTATAAAATTTTAATAAAAAAATATAGAACAAAAGAATAATAAAAATTAATTAAAAGCTTTTAATGCTACTTTATTAATTTTTTAAATCAAACTCATTAAAGTTTTTCCTTTCCTCTTTTTTTTTTTTTTCATTTTCCTCATATCAAACGGAGCCTTAAGGTATCTCTTCTAGGATTCTACTTGTTATATTTGCCGCAGGTTTAGCTTCAAAATTGGGAAAAGATCGATGCTTTCCTTCTTCATCAAGTATAGCACGGTTGTTCCTATTGTTATTGTGGTTAGATAGGGGAGTGTATTCATTAGAGTGTTCATCTAAATTTGAACTATTTATATTGATTTTAGATGGTCCAGATTTAATTTAATTTTTTTTAATGTATTTTAATTAACTTTTTACTTTAATAGATACGTAATTCAAAATAAAAATAATCTATTAACTAACATTTCCTTTAAAAAATAGATTTATCATTAAAAATTGCATATTAAAAATTTTAATCTAAGTCTTTCATCTTGGAATTTTAATGATTTAGATTGTATTACAACAATAAACAAACAGTGTTTATTACTGTGATAAGTACCGAATGAAGACCCGATTAGGTAGACCATGTCTTTAGGCTTTGTCATAAGATGGGACAATGTTCATAATGTTGCTTGTGACATTTGCCAATTCCCCTTATTCCTTTCAAAGGCATATTGAGCTTTAAGTTTAGGCCTCTTCTTTCATTCGATTTGGACTTACCTTTTAAGTTCTAAGCACATGTATCCTCTTTTTGAAGATAATTTTATTCAAAATACTAGTAGACACTAAATTCTCACTAAGATAAGTGCCCGCATTTAGTATAATAGAGGCATGTGCTATGGATAACCATGGGTGACATTCTCTTCGTGATAGAGCATGATCTATACTCTAACTCATTTAATCATGTTGTCATTGAGAGTTCAAGCATTGGACCAATAGCTTCTTGTTGGTTTTTCATTCACTTCATTTCTAAATTTGTCTTCTGAGTTGAATTAATATGTGCAATTTAGCAATCCACAAGTTCTCATTAATTATTTGTAGCAAAATTTTTGCAACAAATTTGCACTCTTTAGTGAACATTTATTGTTATTATTCAATCACAAGACAATATTAGGAATTAAGAAGTTCAATTTAGCAATTGACAAATTTATATTAGCCATTTATAACAAAACTTTTGCAATTCTTTAATAAACTTTTATTGTTGATCACAAGGTAAATTTATAAATTAATAAATACTAGTATTATTTAACAATTCATAAGTTCTCATGAGTTATTTACAACAAAAGTTTTGCAATAAAGTTGTCACAAAAGCTCTAATAATTATCTATTGCCGGAGCATCGGCCACTAGCAGAGTGGAAATTGACTATTAATAGCAGTAGAGGTGCTTTTGAAACAAAATGGAGAGAGGTGTCTTTAAAAAAAAAATTATATGGAGCAATATGGTAAAATGTCTAAATTTACAAATCCCAAATTAAGTCCATAGGCCAATTAGGGATTTGTGAAATTTATCAGCTTGATTTGGGATTTTCTTATTTCATGTGACTTTTAAAGGGATTTTTAATTTTGTAAATTATATTTATTGTAAATATTTTGAGTAAAATACTCTTACCTCCCTCACATGATTAAATGTTTTATTTTTAAAATATAGTTTTTCCATTTTCAATTTTATTTATTTAATTAGTATGTAATAACAAAAAGGTGACAATAAATTAAATCTAATCTCCAGCTTAACATCAAACTAAAATGACTTTTTGGTTGATGAAAAAATGGTTTTGGCAAAAAAATAAAATAATATAAAGGCAAAAATCCTATATAAAATAAAATGAAAAATCCTATCTACAGCCTTTAGCACAACAGAGATATGGGCCATCATATATGTTACAACCGATGGAATCTTGGTGAGTTTGCATCGGAAGCCAATTAACTATCCATCCTCCTTATTCCAAATAGCTCCTGCACATCTGTTATCAAGGCTTCAAATTTAACAAATTGCTGATGGGTGCTTTAGATAAAGTAAGATTTCATAATAATGGGTAAAATGATTTTACTATCCTCATTTTTACCTCTAGTCGACTTTTCACTGATTTTGTTTTAAATTTCTAAGTTCGTATTCCTGATAGAACAAACAGTTTTCAATTTTTTTCCCCAATAATTTAGGGGTATTGAGGTAAATTGATAAAATTTCTAAATTCTAATTTAGCTCATATTCCTTGAGCAATTATTTCTTAAATTTAGCAACCACATCGAAATTTGGACAATTTAGTTGTTTTTCTAAGAGATTTTCCCAAAATAAAATGACTTATATTTTTTTTCGGCTGAAAATAAAATGACTTGTGTGTGTATATGTGTGTATATTCGTTTTTTACTGCTTCATTTTTCTTTTTGTCTTTTTAAGACTTGTTTAGATGGATTTATAAATAGTTTCAAATATGTTTTACCAAATATAAAATAAATATATAAAGAGAGTTTTGTTTTGTTTAAAATTACGTTTTGAACTCAAGCTCCAAATAAAGCGTGGGGAGAGCCTCGGTCACCCGGCCTCCGTCCTCCATGCCCTCTAATTTCCAATTTTCAAATAACCGAAGAACTGGAAGGCAGTCATCTCGCCAGTCTTCACTGCTTTCTGTTAACATTTTTCTTTCCATCTAATCTCAATGCTATAAAAACCCTAAACCCTTGAAGCGTCGCACTTGTTAGAATCCTCCAAGTGATAAGAAATGTTTTCTTCTGGAACGAAGAAGTCCAATGTGAACTCTCGGAGACAGCAGCCTCCTGGTACCACAGCGATCGATTCTCCGATCACTCCTCTCGGTGAGAGACGAAGTTTATTCCCTGATAACACTGTCCCAAATCGTCCAAGTACTGGCACCCCCGCTCCTTGGGCTCCTCGCTTGTCAGTTCTTGCCAGGTAACTCTGTCCTTCTGCATGGTTTGCAACTTTGAAATTCATAGTAGTAGTATTGTGCTTTGCAACTTGAGCAAATGCTCTTTTCTTTCTAATGTATTGTTTTAATAATGAAAATTGATGTTTAATACTATTTTGTGTTGGGAATATTTGTTAGAGTGGTGAAAATGGAATAAGAGATGCCTTTTGTGTGGCTGGTGTGGTCTTCCAGTTTACATGCTTTTGTGACTCTCAAGAAATTATGTAATAGTTAGCTTATGATTGCTGATTAGTTGGTCTTAATTGGTAACATTATAGCCTTGTTGTAGCTTGAAAGGTGTAATTAGACGATAAATTGTGCCAATGGCGGATATAAGTAAAACTGGTCGGGTTTGATGGTACATAGCTGTGCCAGCTGAAAGGGGGCATGTTTTCATCGAAATCCTACTCACATTTTGAACTTTGAGGCCATTGCAGTTAGCCACCATGAACCTTCAAGCGCATCAATCAAACCCCTGAACAGTGGGTTACCTTGTTAATGGTCTTTGTATTCATCAAATGTTGAGTTACTGTAAACCTTGTGATGGTGACATCATCGTTAAAACATGCATCTTTGTTCTATGTGATTATTTCACTTGTTTTGAGTATTCCTTACATTCAACGCGTCTTTTTTCCCAAAAGATAAAATTTTAAGTGCAAAGTTGAGAAATACAGCTCAATGGACTTAAAAGTGAAATTGTCATAGAACATGCTGATGGTATTTTAATAATCATGCCACATGATTGTCTCTTAACTGATACTGACCTAACAGCATGGGTGCGAGGACTTATTACCAGTTTTCCTGTAATTTAATGGTTTAAAATAGATTCGAAAACTCATAGTTCTTCAGGGCATGCGTGTAAATATTTTCCCTGGTGAGGTCACTATTTTTTTTATTATTATTTTTTAAAAGTTTTGGTGCTTGACGATTTTGAATATGTCTTTGCAATGATCCAAACTGTGAACCGTATGTGCTTTTGAAATTTCTTGTTTCTTATTTTCTAATGTTAGTATTGTAGCTCTAATGGTTGTCAAAGACCAGTTCATGTTTTGTTTTAACAAAATGAACATCTGAATGTTTAATTTTCTAAAAACGTGGGCTATGAATGGAAGGATGGAGGAAACAGAGAAAGCAGCATGCCGACCATTTTGCATTTAATTAATGACTTGCTTATTTTGGGCTCTTGGAATTAGTCTTGCATCTGTAACTTTTATGAAGTGGTGGCTGTTAGTCTTTGATATCTGTAGACATTGTTCTCTTGTACTCTCTAGGTTATACAAAATTACCATCGTGATATTGAGAGATTGATAGATATTTAAATGTTTATTTCTTTCTTCTTGTCTTTTCTAAGAAGTAGGAAACAGAAAAGATTTTTTTTCCCCGTATCCTTAGCAAAGTTAGAATTGAAAATTTTCAATTTGATTCTCAGTTTAAGAAATTGTTTGCATGAAGTTTCTTCTTGAGGTACTGCTAAGTGCTAACTGTAATGTTTCCCTGTTGTATTTACACAGAATTCCTCAAGTTAATAGAAGTGGAAAAGGGGATGAATCAGAATTGATTAAACCTGTATATGTTGGAGAGTTTCCTCAAGTGGTCCGTGATCAGCAAGCCAGCTTGCTTCTGAAACGAGTTGCTGGTGAGTATGTTTGGTTTTATTGGTTTCTCAAATCCATAGTCTAGAATACCACCATATTTGTTTAAAGAGCAGAAGTGAAATAGTGGAGTTGTTAGATAGCACGTGTTACTTGTTCCTACGATGGAGCACTTGATATAAAACGTTCAGTGTTGACTATATTGTCATGCAGTTGAAGATTGCACATGTGGCGGCATTGAAAGGCAGACATCCCTTGCTTGGATTATTTGTGGAAACCAGCTCTTCATTTGGAGCTACTTGTCACCTGCTTCTTCAATGAAGTGTGTTGTTCTTGAAATTCCTCCAAATATCTCAGAGAATAGAGATGGTAGAAAAAATGATGCAAGTTTTTGGTTTCTCTCTGTTATTAATTGGACTAACACATCTGTGGGAACTAATAAAATTGGAAAACATTGTAACTCTGCTGGTGTTGTTTTGTGTAATCGAATTACACGGGCTGTCATATATTGGCCTGACATGTATTCACAATCAGAGAATGCTTCAGTCACAAGTCTTGCATCTTCTAATGAGCTGGAGGTTACTTCCACTCCTGATGGGAAAGAAACCTCGAGTAGGCAATGGAGACTAAGCAAGGTGGGGAGTAGCTCAAGTGGATCGCGCATGCTTAACTCTTTGATTGCTTCTGCTGTTCCTGGTCATAAGTTTACTTGTGTTGCCCTTGCATGTAGCTCAAATGGTGAACTTTGGGAGTTTTTGTGCAGCCCTTATGGCATTCAGCGAAAAAAAGTATGTGAAAATATTTTGCAGTTTCCCATCCAAGGGGGTGATTCTGGTCAACTAATCAGCAACAAGGGATATCCAAGGTCAATGACATGGTGTTTTCCTTACCACTTAACAGAGGAATCAAACCGGCAATTTTTAGTATTGACTGATCATGAGATACAATGTTTTAGGGTAGAACTTAGTTCTAATATGCATGCCTCAAAGCTTTGGTCTCAGAAAATTGTTGGGACAGATGCTGATGTGGGTATTAAGAAGGATCTGGCTGGTCAAAAAGGAATATGGCCCCTTGACATGCAGGTAGATGATCATGGTAAAGTGATTACCATTCTTGTTGCAACCTTCTGTAAGGACCGAGTAATTAGTTCAAGCTATGTGCAATATTCTCTTCTAACTATGCAATATAAATCAGACTTGGGTGTGGGGATTATGAATGACAAAATTTTGGAAAAGAAAGCCCCTATAGAGGTGATAATTCCAAAAGCCAGAGTTGAAGATGAAACTTTCTTGTTTTCCATGAGGCTTCGGGTTGGAGGCAGGCCTTCAGGGTCAGCAGTCATAATATCTGGGGATGGAACAGCAACAGTCTCACATAACTATAGGAACTCTACTCGACTATATCAATTTGATCTTCCCTATGATGCTGGAAAAGTGCTAGATGCTTCAGTTCTTCCTTGTGCAGATGATTATGAAGAAGGAGCATGGGTTGTGTTAACAGAAAAAGCTGGAATATGGGCGATACCTGAGAAGGCTGTTATACTTGGTGGAGTTGAACCACCTGAACGGAGTTTATCACGCAAAGGAAGCTCAAATGAAAGATCTGCACAAGAAGAGATAAGAAATCATACCTTTGCAGGTAATGTTGCCCCCAGAAGGGCTAGTTCTGAAGCATGGGATAATGGAGAGAGACAAAGGTCAGGTTTGAGTGGGATCACACGTCGAACTGTGCAAGATGAAGAATCAGAAGCTCTTCTGAGTCATCTTTTCAATGAATTTTTATCATCTGGGGAAGTTGACAGATCATTTGAAAAGCTAGAAAGTTCAGGTTCATTTGAAAGGGATGGGGAAACAAATGTTTTTGTGAGGATGAGTAAGTCAATCATTGACACCTTAGCTAAACACTGGACGACAACCAGAGGTGCAGAGATTTTGGCCATGGCTGTTGTTTCCACCCAGCTTTTAGAAAAGCAGCAGAAACATCAAAAGTTTCTCCAGTTTCTTGCCTTATCCAAATGCCATGAGGAGCTATGTTCTAAACAAAGTATGACATTTGTAGCTAGCTGCCAAAAGATTTATTCATGTTAATCTTAGTTTTGCTAACATATATAATTAACACTTTGGCAGTTACATTAATGTGCAAGGTAGGTGTGAGAAATATATTGAATCTATCATGCTTTTATGACTGAGACCGCGATCTAGTAATAAATGTTTTGGCTGATCAGCACATGACAGTATTGTGATAATTCATTTTAGAACTTGGAGATGGCAAAACACCATTCTTGGACTTCTTAGGCTGCTTTTACATGAAAATGTACTGTGAACAATGAGACAGAATGTTATTCGCTAGTTGTATTCTTGGGCTTATAATTTGGGATTATCTTCGATTATTGTGGGAGGGAGAAGAAAATGAGAGAGACTGAATAATGCTGATTGCTTTGTCTTGTCATCTAGATTTTATACGAGACTATGGATTTTTTGTTTGGGTAGGTTGTGCTTGTGAATTTTTAATTCTAAATGATGTCAATAGAATTGCTCAGATTGAATGTGAGGGTGGTGGTTAATTTATGACTATATATAAATTTTTTAGAGAGCATGAAGGTGACAGTAGGTGGACATATGATGCCTAAATTACTTCTTTTACTACTACTACTACTAATACTAGTAGTATTATATTATTATTATTTTTCTTATTGGCAGGACAAGCTTTGCAAACTGTCTTGGAGCATGGTGAAAAATTAGCTGCAATGATTCAGCTGAGGGAATTGCAGAATCTAATTAGCCAGAATCGTTCAACTAGTGTTGGCTCCACAAATTCTAGTTTGCAAATTCAGATGTCAGGTGCCCTTTGGGATGTGATACAAATAGTTGGTGAGAGAGCCCGCAGGAATACAGTACTTCTGATGGATAGAGATAATGCTGAAGTGTTTTACAGTAAGGTTTCTGAGCTGGAAGATTTCTTTTACTGCTTAGATGGAGAGTTAGAATGTGTTATAAGCCCTGAACAGCCTTCTGGGATCCTGATCCAGAGGTTATGTGAACTCTCAAATGCGTGTGTCACTATAATTAAGACGTGCTTTAACTATAAGAATGAGAATCGTTTATGGTATCCACCTCCTGAGGGTTTAGCACCTTGGTATTGTCGACCTGTGGTACGCAAGGGGGTGTGGAGTGTTGCTTCTGTTTTGCTTCAGTTGTTAAATGAAATATCTGGACTTGATATGTATGCAAAATTAGATTTGTATAATCATCTTCAAGCACTAGCTGAAGTGCTGCTTGAGGCATATGCTGGAGCTGTCACAGCTAAAATTGAGCGAAGTGAAGAGCACAAAAGTCTGCTCAATGAGTACTGGGAGAGGCGGGACATGCTTCTTGTTTCTCTTTATCAACAAGTCAAAGACTATGAAGCTAGCCACAAGGTCATTATTATATTTTGCGTATTGCTTCCTTTCAATTCTTATTATTAATAATATTGTTCAATTGATTGCTTGTGCAGGTTTCAATTGAAGGAAATAAAAATCAGAGTGAGGAAGCTGTTTTGAAGATTACTTCACATTTGCTATCAATTGCTAAAAGGCATGGGTGCTACAAAATTATGTGGCAAATATGCTGTGACATGAATAATTCAGAATTACTGAGAAATATTATGGTATGTATTCCCCCCCCCTTTCTTGTGCTAATTCTGTTCTCCACTATGTTTTTTTTTTTTTTTGACTTTCTCTTGCTATGTGGAACTTGCTATGAACTTTTTCTTCCAGTGCCCAAAAAAAAACATTGATAGGGAGTGTAGACATTTTAATTCTGGCAGCTTTGTGAGTTGAGGTGATGATTTGATCTCTGAACTCTGAAAGTGCACAGTGTATCAGGAGATAGTGCCTTATTTGGACCTAGTACCTGCAATGAGTCACTGGTAATAAAATGAAATTTTTTGGACACAAATTATTCATGGTGCTCTTCAATCTTACAGATCATCAATGAACAATATTTTGTCTGCATTAATATGCTCATCTTTTACGGCACTGATATAATTTGCATTCTCGTGCTTGAACTTTTTAAATGTATATTTCCCTTGATAATGTTCAGTGGTTTGTCTGCAGCAAGAAAGCTTAGGACCTAATGGAGGATTTAGTTACTATGTCTTTAAACAACTGCACGAAAGCAGACAATTTTGTGAACTTTTAAGACTAGGGGAAGAGTTTCCAGATGAGTTGACTATTTTTCTGAAGGAACATCCTGATCTTCTTTGGCTTCATGAGTTGTTCCTTCATCAGTTTTCCTTGGCATCAGAAACTCTACATGAATTGGCTCTCACTCAAAGCAAGAAGTCTACCTCAGTTGCTGAAGAGAAAGAGCTGGAATATGTTAATTCAAAACTAAAATTAGCTGAGAGAAAGCATCTTTTATATCTTTCTAAGATTGCTGCTGTTGCAGGTATTTGTCTTTGTAGATTTTTATGCCTTCTGCAGATGCTTCTTTTTCCCCTTCAATATTTTATATTAAATTTTCATTTCCTGCAACTTGAAGTTAATCTTCCGTTTGCTCTTAAAATAGATATTCGGTTATCACTTATAAGATATCACGAAAACTGTTTGATCTTACAGGATCTGTCAAGTGTTGGACATGAGAAAAATGGAAACACCAACCCCACTCTTATTATACTATAATCTATTTACAAATCCTTTCTTTCACCATACGCGACACCACTCAACCTATTTATACTAAACCTCATCACTGTTTAAACCCTTCCATATTAAATATCATATATATGATTCACACATTCCCATGTATGTCTTATAATTCTAAATACATAAACTACACATGATGTCACCTCATACTAAGAGATACACTTAGTACCATGAGACTTATTTTTAAACTTTACATAGAAACCTAAAAGAAATGATATTTAAGTTCACTTATTCCAACATCCCTCCTTAAACTTTACTGTTTTTTCTTCAATTAATGACATTTACTTGGACCGCGTCCTAGAGTAAAATCACAAATGGTAGATACTACTCTTCCTGTACTTTGAACTGCAATTGCTCCTTCATTGCTGTCAGGTGCTTCAGCTTCTCTTTCTTTCATCTCATCCTTCAGAGTTAGGAGTTCATCTTTAGCTTTTTTTTGATAATCTTCTCTTAACTTTTGACAAGCTTCTTTCATGACAGCCCAAATCTGGCATTCATATCATGCAAATCTCTTGCATTCACATCTTCGAGCATGATATGATGAGTGAAAAAACACTCCAGGAGCCCTGTCGCACACAGAGTGCTGCTTCGTTCTCAACTTCTTTCTTTGTGAACACCTTTTATTCAAGTATATCTTGCCAACTAAACTTATCCATAATCATAACTTTGGCTAGGAAAATATATATATATATATTCATGTTTTGGACCACATTTTGCACTTGAATAACTTGACGGAGGCAAATTCTGTTTTGTTAATATTTCTTTTCGGAGCACCTTGAATTGAAGAGTTACCATGATCTGTTCTTCCTCTGTCTAATTGTACTTCGCTTTCCATGACAATTAGCTGTTACACAAACCTTCTGAGGTTTTATATTCACCTCTGTCCATGCTTTTATATATCATATTTTCTTTGTGGTTTCTGACTATTGATGACCGACACTCTTAATTGGTCCTCTCAACCAAGAGATCTCAACTATCAATGAATTCTCGCACTTTGGAGATATCATTGCAACAGCCTTTGTCTTCCTCTATTTTTAATCAGGTTCACTCAACCTCGTCTTATACATCATTATGTTGATAATGAGGAGAACATGGAGAACACTACTGGAAAGTGGGATACACGATCCGCGTCCAGCTTCTCTCTACCTTTCCTCTATCCACCTCATTACCATTGGATCAAATCTCAATGGTCCACATTTGATATTTTAAAAAAATATTATTATTTTTAGACAAAAATATTATGAATTTATTTTAAAAATACATAAATAAATTTGAATTGCTAAAATATGATCTGAACAGTTCACGGGAAAAAATATACTTTATGACAATAATCAACAGTTGTAATCTATTTAGCTTAGATTTTAGCAATTCATATTTATTTATGTTTTTCTAAAATAAAATTATAATATATTTTTGGTAAAAAATAATAATATTTTTTTAAAGTATTAAATCTGGACCATTGAGATTTGATCCAATGGTGATGAAGGGGGTGGAGGAGGGGAAGGGTAGAGGAGAGAAGCTGGTCTCACAATCCACACTACTAATATAATCTGTTTACAAATCCCTTCTTTTACCAGACACAACACTCAAACTTATTTACACTACATGACTCTTTAAACCCTATTTCATTAAATATCATTCATGGTTCACTCATTCCTTGATATTTCTCATAGTTCTAAATGCTTAACTACGCACATATTCATGTCATATAATACCAAGTGATACACTTAATACTGGTAGACTCATATAACTTGCTAAGAAACCTGAAATACATAATATTTAAGTTTACTTCTTCCTACACCTAGCTAACTTAATGGGTGCAGCTTTTCCTTCACGTGGATGGCTATGGATGGATGACAGTCTTGGCTCTTTTTCTCATACAAGATGATCCAGGCTCTTGACATCTTGTATTTGCATTTACATAAATGTGATTGTGTGGACATTCTTTTAACCTGTTATTCACTGTACTCTTTTGGTCATTCCTATTTATTCTGCATAGCATGCATAAATGCCAACAGACTATTATTTTTTCGTTTGTAATATCATCCCTTTCTTGTACAACAGCTGGTGAGGATACTGATTCCCAAGCGAAGGTTGACCGTATAGAGGCTGATTTGAAGATTCTAAAGTTACAGGTAGTTTTGTAGTTTCTTATCAGTTCTCAACTAGATGATGAATTTATTAATTTTTGGTCAATTGAATATATTATTTGTAATGACTCTCATGCAGTACTGAGGCTAATTTTGTAGCCCATAAAACCACGATACTTATGATTTATTGTTAGGTTCTGATTGTTGTCCATCTTGAAAAATTAGCGGCTCGTAATTTAAACTTAGCCGAGCTCAGATAAACCTTAAGGACTTCTACCTCAGTTTGCTTGTTATCTCTTGAGCTCAAGCTTCGATAAGGCCTAAACTTGAGAGTCCAAAACCAAGGCTTAAAACTGAGCCCTGGAGCACTTTAGCATGATTCGATAATCCTATGAACTTTCACTAAATAGTGAAAGTAACATTAGTTGATATGTTTACTTACTAGCATAGGCCAGATCACAGAGGTGATACATATGTAATAAAAAATTCTGCGCGGTATTATGAGCTTTGGGCGGTGATTTTAAATATAGTTCAATTGACTTTAGCTCTGCAAGCTTTTATTTAATATATCACGAGAGTTGCAGAAGTGCAGCAACTCAATTGATATGCGATTTGATTGACTTCTAATAACGGAACGTGTCCATTTTAAGTGAATATTTTATTGCTTGTTCATGATAGGCTAGATTTGATATTTTAAGAAAGATACCTTTGTCTATAATTTAAAGAATAGATGAACATTTGATAGTGATGTCTTCCACAGCATACAAGTTCTGCCCAAGGATTTCATCTTGGTTCTATAATCCTAAATAAATACCAAAAAACATGTTGTCACTATTTAGTGTTTTCCATAAGGTTTATCATTTGCTTTTTGTCCCCAAGTACTTGTAGAATGATGTCGGGCTGATATAGTGGGATAAGACTTATTATAGAATTATTTGAGCGACGTATTGCTAGAGAAAAGCCTTGTCATGTTCTTAACATGTGCCTTCCATTCATTTCCTCTTGGACTCTTGACCTGCAGGAGGAAATAATGAAACTTCTTACTCCCATAGAAGATAAGCAACTTGATGAGCAACAACTACTTCATCCAGAAGACTTGATTAAATTATGCCTGGAAGGTGAAGGGCAAGAGCTCTCATTGTGGGCCTTCGATGTGTTTGCGTGGACCAGTTCCTCTTTTCGTAAAACCCATAGAAAGCTTTTGGAGGAATGCTGGAAGAAGGCGGCGAGTCAGGATGATTGGAGCAAGTTTTTCGAGTCATCCATAGTTGAGGGATGGAGCGACGAAGAAACCCTGCAGAATTTGAGCAACACAGCACTTTTCCAGGCTTCAAGACGGTGCTACGGACCCGAAGCAGTAACATTCGAAGAGGGCTTTGAGCAAGTATTGCCCCTGAGAGAAGAAAACTTGGAGAATTCGGTTATGGGCGATATGTCTTCTTCCGTGGAAGCACTATTGATGCAGCACAAGGATTTTCCAGTTGCAGGCAAGCTTATGCTAATGGCAATCATGTTAGGCTGTGAGCAGGAAAATACTAGACTCCAAGAGGGTCCTTCCCCCATGGAATAGCATGGCAAAAGATGCAAAAGGCAGTTTGCGTTTCTCTCATAATAGTCTCATATATACCAGCTTTGAAGGTACCAATATATAATGTTTTGTAGGATAGAGTGTGGTAGGAATCAATACACTGAATGTTTTCATAATTGAAATATGTTGGCCAAGAAACGTAGTGGTATCTTTCATGTTTATATGATGCTTGTTTAATTCCATAATATGTTTCCCTTATCTACTTTCAAGGCAGCGATATATGGACCAGTCTACACATGGAGCTTAATGTTCTTCCAAGTTAGTTTTATCTCAATATGTTACGCCATTTGCATCATATTGGGGGGTTCTTCTTAGCCAAATAAAAATGTACTTTAAAAATAGTTTAATATGCATAATTCAAATTTAATCTATTGAAAACATTCATGTCAACCATTTCTCTATCTCGTTTATCAAAGAAAAAAATCTACGTAGCAGTCGTGTATGATGATAATATTAACTTCTCAAAATTTGAACTTTAAAAAAGATTAAAAAAAATTAACTTTCTAACTCATGATCCATAATTTCAATCGAATCCATGAGTTGAATTATTTGAATTTATTTTATATTTTAGATTTAGAATTTATATGTGTGTGTGTTTTTTTAATTTTTAATTTCTAATTTCATTTTTTTTCCTAAGTTATCCTAACTTTTCATTAATATTTAATTTTAAAATTTAGATGTTTAGACAAATTCCTAGCTTCACAGGACTTGAGATATGTATGTATGTATATCTATAACTTTAAGTTGACCATTTAGGGGGTGTTTGGAATACACCATAATCATTTTTCAAAAACACTTTTCTGCAAATCGAGACAAACTCCTTTACATGTTTACTTGATATAACGTAAAAGCACTTCTGAAACCATGGTTTTGTTCTTACCCAAACACCCCTAATTCAATCTTTTATGTTGGGCATGTAAACCGGATTTTTTATAGTTGTATTTATATTTGCAATAAATATAAATATGTTTCTTTCTCGCTCTCTCACTCACAACGCATCTCTACAGTTTAAATTATAACTCATACAAAAAAATAAAATTATAACAGATTCAGGCCGGCTAAATAGGCTTATCAAAGAGTTTAGATCTAACTTGTTAAAAAAAAACATGCATTTAAAAAGTTATGAGCATGTTCTTGTTTTTAAACAGGATAGGACCATAAGCCCTTGAGAGATTGTTTGATCTATTTTCACTCATATCCTATAACAGCAAGAAAACAAAGGCCTTAACCCAAAAAAGCAGATAAGCACAAACGGTAGTCAACAACGCGCAAGAAGGGAACGACCTAACAGCGACCACAACACACACGTAGATAAAAAATCCAAACAACAATAAATTGACATGTAATAACTTGAGATGATCCGGACGACCAAAATAGACCACATGTGGTCTAATCACATCATCGCTATGTACTTTGAAGGGATATATTGATTAAAAAGTCCATTTCCATCCTAAACCATTTATTTTGACAAAGATATCTTTACTTAACATAAGAATTATTTAAGTATTGTCAAAAAATAATTTCTATACAACATAAAAATATTTCTAATACATGTATTTCCAAACTTTCTAATATGCTATAGATTTTATTATTTTTTACTATATATTATAAAATTTTATGATTTAATTTTTCATCAATTTTCCTTGGCATCATAAACTCTACATGAATTGGCTCTAACTCAAAACAAGAAGTCTACCTCAGTTGCTAAAGAGAAAGAACTGGAATATGTTAATTTGAAACTAAAATTACTTGAGAGAAAGCATCTTTTATATCTTTCTAAGATAGCTGCTGTTGCAGGCATTTATGCCTGTTGATCTTCATGCCCAATGCAAATATATATACAAATATATTTTAATGTTTTAACCCATATTTTGCACTCCAATAACTTGATGGAGGCAAATTCAGTTTTGGTAATATTTCTTTAGAACTTGAATTGAAGAGTCACCATGATATGTATTTCCTCTATGTTTAATTGTACTTCATTTTTCATGAAAATTAGTTACTCCTCTGGTTTTAAATGTAAAACCTATTTTATAGTGTAATTTATATTATAAAACAGATCTTATATTTAGAACCGGATGAGTATTTCTCACACCTTCATATTTTTTATATTCACTTCTTTCCATGATGTTATATATCATACTAAATGCTTTAACTACTGGAAAATGGGATACACAAACCACGCTATTGATTATTTGTTCAGAAATCCCTTCTTTTACCAGACACAATGACACTCAGACTTATGTACACTAATCAAACTGCATGACTCTTTAAACCCTATTGCATTATATATCATTCATGATTCACACGTTCCTTGATATTTCTCATAATTCTAAATGCTTTAACTACAAACATATCTATGTCATATCATACTACTTTCGGTTCTTAATATATGACCTAGTTAACTAATTTGAGTAGATTCAAAAAATTAGTTAAATTAGTTATTTGTAATGAATAAGCATTGTTTTTCTTAAAATATCTTTGTTAATAATGTGTATTAGCTAAAATTATTATTTGATAAAATTTTTAATATGTGCAAACATTGTTATTAGCATCGTGCAATTCGGGATACGGATTGCACGATTTGTCACAAAATATACACAGGGAGATATGAATGTCCTAGTGTATCTTAAGGCTATTTGAATCACGCCCTGAATCGCACGATTCTGCGTGATGTCATGTCGTGAGGATTTGACCTGGATCTGAGCGATCCGACACAATAAAACCCTTATTTATTTGTTATTTTGTTATATAAGGGAGGTAAACTGCCATTAATGCAATTATAATCAAGAAGCCCTACTTTTTTATTCCCCACTACTCTCCTTTTCATGTTCTAATCTATATCTTGTGCCCTACGCCACATTACTTCTTTTCTTCTCTTCTGTTGGTTTCTTTTAGTCGAGACTTGGAAGCTTTGAACATTGAAGTCTTCTCTTCTACTGGTTCCTTTTCTTCTCTTCCACTCCTATTTGGTAATTTTTTTCATTCTATTTTACTTTTATTGGATATTATATTGGTGGGAAAAATGAGTCAGAATCAGAATAAGTAAAAAAAGGAGGCTGATATTACATGGAATCATTGCAAAAGTGTTTCTCCCCATAAAAGTATGGTTAAATGCAAATATTGTTCACATAAATGTTGGGATGGGTAGATAAATGAAACATCATTTGGCTAGAACTAGAAAGAAGTGTTCTTGATGAAGTTAAAAAGTTGTTTGTTAAAATGCTAGAAAGTAGAGAAAAAAAGTAAAGATGCTAATAGTGTTGAAATATTTGAAGAGGCAATTGCTCAAGATACCCAGGGGAAGGAAGAGACATCAAAAAACTACCAAATAGAAAATAATGAATGAGATGGTAAAAGATAGAGAGTTAGTAATTTATTATATTTGCAAATGCATCTATGGTAATACTTTGGCCATTCAATTTGGTGAGAAGTCCACTATTTATTCAAATGTTAAAATCTGTTGGTGAATATGGTAGGGGTTTGAAACCTCCAAGTTATCACAAGGTGAGAGTTTCTCACTTGAAAAAAGTAATTGATAAAATTCAAGAAAGTTTAGCTAAGTATAAGAGGGAACAAGAGAAATGGGGTTGTACTTTGATGTGTGATGGTTGGATTGATTGTAAAAGGAGGTCTCTTGCTAATTTTTTAGTTAACAGTCCTGGCAGGATAGTTTTTCTAAAGTCAATGGATACAAGTAGTATGATTAAAGATGCTAAACAAATGTTTGAATTATTAGACAATATGGTTGAGGAAACTAGGGAGGATAATGTGGTGCAAGTTATGACTGATGGTACCTCAAATCTCCTGGCAGTAGGAAAGATGTTAGAAGAGAAGAGAAGAAAATTATTTTGGTCCCCTTGTGTAGCACACTGCCTTGATTTAATTCTTGAAGACATTGGGCAACTTCTAGTATTTTTTAATACCATCACCAATGTAAAGAAAATAACAACCTTGTTTATAGGCATACATAGGTCCTTAACTTGTATAGAAAGTATTCCAAGGGAAGAGAATAGCTAGATCAATAGTGACAAGATATGCAACAACTTATCTTACACTAAGTTGCATATTGCAACAAAAGAATGCTCTTTGAACCATGTTTGCTTCAAATGATTGCATTTCTAGTTCTTTTGCTAGTAAAAGTGAAGGTGAGCAAGTGGTGGACATGGTTTTTGGGGATTCTAGATTTTGGAGTTCCATCAAATATTGTTTAAAGTGTGTGAGTCCATTTGTAAAAGTTTTGAGACTTATAGACGGTAACTCTGAACTTGCTATGCCAAATATTTATGAAGCAATTGATAGAGCTAAAGAAAATATTGTTGACAATTTTGAAACGAAGGAAGGTATAAAAAGATATAGAAGATCATTGATACTCGTTTATAGCCTCACGAATAATTTCATTACCCTCACGAGTAAGATCACGTCCCTCATTACGAGCTTGTACACATGCTTCTAGAGCTACTCGGTTAGCTACGGCACCGGGTGGATTTCCCCAAGGGTGCCCTAAAGTTCCCCCCCTTAAGTAGATTATTTTGAACCGCACATACATTGTGGCAGGCTAAGCTAAAAACAATGACTATTTCGAAAACTAGTCAAAGATGGCCTTCTATGGATTCACCTATATAAGCCGTAGCTAAAGTTGCAAAAATGAGAGCTTGAATACCGCTTGTAAATAATCCAAGGAACAATTCTTGTGAAAAAGCATATACAATAATTAACCTTGGGCAATTTCTTTGTGAAAATGTATGTATAGCAAAAAACGAACCACATACCCACATTAAATAAGGTTGTAAAAGAGGGGGGAATACAATGAGTTATGTTTAAGCATTAACTATAGAGATAAAATGAATAAATAAGTATTAATTACTCTCCAAGTAACTTATATTTTGAACCAAACTATTCTCCTAGAAACGACTTATATATTGTGACCAAAAGGAGTATTTAAGATCAAAACAATCACCACAATTAGCTTCTATATTTATGATTGGGTGGAGTATTATTCTAACATTTATATTTATTATTAAGATTAAAAATTAAATTCTTATAAATAGTATAGACTAAAGCAAGGTACAAGCTTTCTTTTCGTTTCTAGTATCTATTGCCATGCTCCTTCCGAAAAGCCTTGACAAACTTAAATGCCTCAAGTTGTTGATCAACTAAAAATCTTGTCTTTCTATCCAGAATCATTCTCTCAATAGTTTTAGATAAACCAAAATAAACTTTCTAGTCCATATTAAACTTTTTATCATAATGGAACCTAAAAAAATAATGAATAAGTTATGTTTTTTTAACATACAATTAAACAATAAATATTTAAATTTTAAACTTTGAAGTGTATAAAACTTACTTAGGATTAATAAAGTAGACAGCTGCACATAGAGGTCTAATTTAGCTCTTTGGTGGGAAAGTTACGGAGGAGAAGGTAAGGACTTACAAAAGATAGCTATGAGAATTTTAAATCTTACTATTAGAGCACATTTGATTAAGTGCATACTAAGAAAAGAAATCGCTTAGAACAACAAAGGTTAAATGCACTTGTATTTGTCAAATACAACTTCAACTTGAAATGAGACAAAAAATTAGAGAAGAAAAGGGAGAGACATATGATCCAATCTGTTTATCAAATATTGAATATGATAACAAGTAGATCACTAAAAAAGAAAATATGTGCTTACCAGAGGATGGGTCATGGATTGACATATATGAGACTTTCACTTTTGATGAAGGAGCTCCAAGCAAGGAAAAAAGAGATATATAATATTTTAAAACTAAAGTTAAGTTTATTTTATTTTAAATATATACCATCATACTTATTAAGTTTTTTTTTTTTAGTTTAACATGTGCAACTGTCACAAAGACTACCTTAAAAAAATAGATAAATATAAGAGACAAAGTGAATTGAGATCTTATATTTAGAACCAAATTAAATATCAACTAGCTCTTATATTAAGGATTAGAGGTAGTATTTAAGTTTACTTATTCCAATACCAAGTTGACTTGATGGGAGTGGCTTTTCCTTGGTGTGGATGGAAATTGATGGTTGAGCGTGTTGGCTCCTTTTTTTTTTTTTAATACGAGATAATCTAGGCTTCTGACCTCTATTGGCATTTACATAAATGTAATTTCCTGTGGATGTTCTTTTAACTTGTTATTCGCGGTAGTTTTTGGTCATTCCTATTAATTTTGTCCAACAGCTGGTAAGGATATATGCTGATTCTCAAGTGAAGGTCAACCGTATATAGAGACTGATTTGAAGATTGTAAAGTTACAGGTAGCTTTGTGGGTTTCTTATCAGTTCTCAACTAGATGATGAATTTTATTAATTCTTTTAAGTCAATTGAATATATTCTCTAAGGGATTTCTGCCTCAGTTTGCTTGTTATCTCTAAGCTCAAGCTTCGGTGAGGCTTAAACCTGAGTCCAAAACAAGGCTTAACTAAAGCTCAGCCTGGAGCACTTTAGCATGATTGCGTGATGCTATGAACTTTCAGTAATTGTTGAAAGTAACGTCAGTTGATATGTTCCTTACAAGCACAGGCCAGATCACAAATATGTGGTGTATATTTATATTCCTCTAATCCGAATATATTAAGAAAGTTAAATTAGTTAATATGATTTTTTCTAAAATACTTTAAACATCTTTTTAAT
>NW_021634346.1:0-34566 GCF_004799145.2 Neltuma alba | reverse complement strand
CCGGGCTTCATTGCACAAATGCAGTAAGAGGTAGTGCAAAAGATATGACCTGACGGCAACCATCTTTTCCAGAAACTTGAACCTTCCTCCCCTGAACTCCAAGTGAATCTGCATAGAATATAATACAATTACCTACCACAAATTCCTGAATGAGATAAATGATTGGGAAAGGGGAAAAAAAAAAGATACACATAACCACCAAAAAAGATTAAGAAGCATTACACATAGTATGATGGCTCAGAAAAAGGGAAGGATTGTTGCTACCTTGGTTTAAGCCAATAACTTCTCTATTGCTGAAAATCAAATATGTTTCCTGACTCATACTTCTCAAATCAGATCCAATTAACAAGGGAGCCTGCATTCACAAGTTCACAATCTTGACAACTGAGAAGACATGGCTATGCCCATAGTTTGTGTCATCTATTGTGACACTTCAAGTTTCTCGATGGTTGGCTTTCAACAATTACGGCCACAAATAACAAAGGTAAACATAAAGGATTACCTTCATGTCATAGATAAACTAGTTAACAATCTCAAACTGATCAGATTGTAAAAGAAAATGTTACCAGCAGTAAACTTTCCTGCCCATGCAACAAATGGAATGGAAAATACTATATGACAAGAAGGTGATTACTAAAACCATTTGGTCATATACAACAATCCATGAACAAAGCAATTGAAGTGACAGAGAAGGGGAAGGAAAAAGAACAACAGAACTTAAAAGCAACACCTTCATTAATGCCCAGATGCTAAAGTGACTACGGTATTCCGGGAAAGTCATGCCACCATTGCCAACTCCAGCATATCGGGTCTGTCCAAGAGAGATAACATGCAGAATAAACAAGAATGGTTATCAACTGGTTTACAGAAATTACTAGAAAAATACATAAATTTTACCATTCCATCCTCCAGGACCAGCATAAGCTGCCCACTTGTCATTCAGATCAGCAATAGTTGTCATGCTGGACAAGAAAACCATTTTTTATCCGTGTACAGCCACCTTGTCAGAAAATTGTTGCTATTGATGTATAGTTTTCCATGGTTGTAACATGAATAATAACAATTTATATATATTAAATCCAATGACAAAGCTTGTTATTGATATGGGATGAGACATAAAATTATCATGAGCGTTATCACAAAGTCCATAACACAAAGGGCAAAGCATTTGGGATCGATACTACAAACTAGGAGGTTGAAATGGAGGAAGGCGTTATTTAAGATGGTTTGTTATGTGCAAAGAAGGCCAACGGAGATGCCAGAGAGGGGAGCAGATAGTCTTTAGCCCTATAAAGAGATGTAGAGCGGGACCAAGACACTTAACGAAGTCATCAATCAAGATCTTTCAATGAATGGTATATTGCCCACTTAGTAGGATAAGATTTTGTTATTCTCATCCGAGAATAATTTTCATCACATAAATACATACTTTCAGTGGGATTGCATCAAGTATTTATATTAGTCATCCTGAATTTTGTTATAGACGTTGAAATACCATATTCCAGAAATTAGAAAAAAATGCAACGCCAACTCTATGGTAGTGCCATTTCTACCACGGTGATTCTGTATATCCTTTAATCATAAATAGTCACAGCCATAACCAATACAGGCCCTCGCAACTGGTGAATGTTCTCTCTAGTTTTCTCAAGCCCCTATTATATTTCTCCAACACAATCTTGACTGCGTGTGTCCTTCATAATCCTCTCAGATCAATTGGCTCTCGTACCAAGAGGCATGTCAAAGTCTTACATAAGAAATGATTCACTAAAAAGCTTATTTAACTTCCACTAATATGTATATCAGTTAACAAAACTGAATATAACAACCTCCTTATTCCCTCTACTAACAAATTCACTTAATCAACTTGTTCTATCTCCAACTTATTACAGTGTCACTACTCAATAAGGAAAGTCTGATGATCTGATCGGTCTTAGGTTGACTACAATAGCAAACCTTAACGTAGATGACAAGATTATTCGGAATAAGTAAAATTCATATTTCAGAAAACACTAAATTTCAAATTACTAACCATATTCACCCGATAATTTAAAATTCCCAGTGTTACAGCCCTATTACTATATAAAGGGCTCTCCTTTTAGATATAGTATTATAATAGGTGCCTGATGATTGAATGAACTCTTTTTAGATTACAATGTACTACCCAGTAATTCCGATATCACATCTTCCACACGCACTTTGTCAGCATATTACTGGAACAGCATTTGATAGAAAACAATCCCAATATAATTTAAAAAGGCAGCAATCAAGGGAATCAAGCTAACGTCCAAGATAATTTTTATTTCCAGTTAGCCGCAATTATCTAAAGTGCCTTTGTACCAAACTAAATTTCTTCACCACCTATTAGTCAAAGTCCCGAGTTTTCACCTGACCCATGAATCATTGATGTCATCAGTTGTGCGCCAACTGTTTCCAACCTTGCCTGCCCATAAAGCAGGGTCATCGACACCCCTGTAGAACAAAAAGAAAAAAGATGCATGAAAAATCAACTGTCAAAACCAACAAATATCAAACGATAGAACAGACAGCTGAATACCATTCACATAGTGAATAGAAAATTGCACGTCCAGATGCATTCAGGGCATCACGCATTGGTGGGTATCTGGAAACATAGGGAAACACTATCAATTCACACGTGCTAAGCGTTGCTTCGTTAGCAACTACCTTAGACTGCAGATACCTTTTTTTTGGCGGGATGCCCAGATTGTAGCAGTTGTCATACTTCAAATAATCTATATCCTGGTAAAAGAAGTGAACCAAAATGATGCAATGATGGAAACATAACATCTATTGATTTTTTTTTTTTTTTGGGGACCAAATAACATCTATTGACTCAAAACATCACCAATGCAAATGAAATGTCTAGCTACAAAAGAATGACTCCAGAAGCACCTCAAGATAGGCGTTCAAGCTCAGTCTATCTTTGAGCATGAAACTACTCTTTCAACATTTTTGAAGGAATAATGTTCACATGTCCTAGTTAGGAACATCAAATGATGACAACAAATTTCAGGAATGACTTGATTATTTCTTTATGACAGTCTGAATTAATGCTGTGGCTCTGATTGTGTGCCACTTAATATAAATACATGCATAGAACAACACAAAACCAACCTTTGGATTTTGCATTAACCCAAAGGCCATCATGACAACCAAACCTGAACTGATCCAAATTTGGGTTTCACAATGGTTCTAATGGGAACTTCAATCTCAACTCTCAGCTACTGTTTTTCTTTCACACAAGTGTGCTCACATACCAGCACATGAATCCTAAAAGTTATGTGATGATACAAAACTAATTTATATCAGTTCTAGTTTGCTATCATAACATGAGATAATGGTAACTAACCCAAGAGGCAAATGTGTCTGCATCATCAACTTCATGGAAAAGTGATCCTGGTCGGACTTGACATGTAAATACCCTAATACCAAGAAAAAGAATATTAAGCAGGTAATTAAAAGTCACTTGGACACATTCAATATGAGCATGTTTAATTCTGGAATGGATTTTTCAAACATCTGGCTAGGTTTCATTATATTATCCATCGTACCCTGCATCAGAATATATACCAAGCTTAAGCCCCTTTTTGTGTACATAATCTGCAAGAGCTTTGATTCCTGATGGAAAAGTCTTAGGATCAGGGACCAGTTGACCCTACAGAACCAAACAAACAACGTAAGAAGTAAACAAATATTTATGTAAAGCCATAAGAATCAGATGGGCCCAAGGCTGGGAATCCAACTAACACCAACATTAATGGTATTCTGAAATTCTGAAATATTCCTAAAGGGGAAAATGGATGAGGTGGTAAAATCAGGGCATGAATATCATTAACTCACCTCATCAAGCCGTTTGAGGGTTGGTGAGGCGGAAGAGAGAGTATGAGTTTGTTGGAAGGAATAATATCGCCCCCCCCCCCCCCAAAAGGAAGGCTGGAGGCAGAGTACGAAGATTCATGGAAGGTTTGCTTGGAGATCCCCAAGCCTCTTGAGCTAGGAAAACACATCTCTACTGTTCCATCTGTTTCTTTGTAATTTTCTCTATTAACAGTAATGTTTATGGTCCATTCTGCTGTTGTTTCATAGATCAGCCTTTTTCACTGAAACAGTGGAGAATTTTTGCTGTCTTCTTACTTAAATAATATCAAAATTATCCAAAGGTTCTATCAGATCTTTCATTCACATGGAAGATGAACAGAGTGTGTACAAGCTTTGCTACTTTATTAACCATCAGGATCAGCCACTACGGAGCACAGATGAGCGATTAAAGTATAAAGAAATTATTCCCTGCTCCCGTCATTCAAGGCCTAGTGACTCTTGTAATTGAGAGGGACAGAGAGCTTGAAGGTTCTATCAGATCTTTCATTCACATGGAAGATGAACAGAGTGTGTACAAGCTTTGCTACTTTATTAACCATCAGGATCTGCCACTACGGAGCACAGATGAGCGATTAAAGTGTAAAGAAATTATTCCCTGCTCCCGTCATTCAAGGCCTAGTGACTCTTGTAATTGAGAGGGAAAGAGAGCTTTAAGGAAAGCATCACTTCAGGATTAAAGATAACTAACTATACGGTAATTTAATAGTTATATCAATTTAAGGTTTGCCACATTAACAAGATGCATTAAATGCTAATAGGTACAATTATTTTAACATCCAAGTGAAAGAACAATGTCATACGATAAAAAGAAGGATGATGGCCTAGAAGATTGTTCCTGCTGATTTAATTTTGCTTGAAAGGAACGTGATTCAGCTTACCTTTGAATTTCTTGCTGCAGAAGACCAGCAATCATCTACAGTAAACAATATCAAAATGAGTCCAAGAGTTAGAAAATAATGTTTCATTGAGAAGATGCTAGAATAATACCTATGTTGACGTACACATAACCTAAATCAGCCAAACCCGTTGATACAAGTGCATCAGCTGGATAAACAAAAGTCATATCAGTAAAGTTAGTTACAAACCGGTGAGGGTAAAAGCAAAACTATCATTATCACTCCATCAGTGAGACAAAATATCACACACCATCTTAATCAATAATACCATTTAGTTGTTTAATAAAAGGATATCATTTGCTGAAAAGGTGCTTTATTTGTGGCTTTGTGCAGTGTTCCTTGATTTTCAAAAACGTAAATAAATAAAAACAAATAAGCATCTCTTCCTCTGCAATGCCATTGGCAACATTCTCACAAAAATGTGCATTACTAGATTTATGCTTTAATTGAACAGTCCAAGCAAAGACTGTAGCAAGTAAAAGGGAAAAAATTATTCAGGTCTGGTACAAAATTTACGACTGAGTGCAGGGCACGAATGCTTGTGTGCATAATTTGTAAATATAAATATCAAGTACAACCATGATATATATATGTTCTAAATAAACTAGCAACAGGTAGCATACTAAATACAAGTTCAAGTTCAAGTCATACATAGCAAAACTAACAGAGAGGAAGAAAGCAACAATTTCCAACAACACAAACTCATGAATATCAGATCTTACACAGTACCATAATGAGATAAATATGCGCCTGTGATCTCTGAAGCCTCTTAAGCTCTAACTTAATTAAAAATCCACAAAGTCCTTCACTCATTTATTGTTTTCAAGTAAGTATGTGTCATACCAGGAATGAGGAGTTATATGAAGCATAGGCAGAACAGTAGACTAAGGGAGCCAGGTCCACCCCCAGCCAAAGGAAATGCTTCTGAATACATTAGCTTCAAGAGAATTTGTCATTTCTCCCTTTCTTATAAATTTATTCTATCCCAACGCAAGAAAGAAAACTCTTTCTTATCCTTTAATGTCTATGTGCAGACTAAAATTAAGTTTCACAATTTTCTAGTAATTGTATTTCAATAAGCCTTAGATAAACTTTGTTTTAACAAAGTAAGAGATAAGGATATTATGTTTAACAAGTCCAGGTTGGAAATTACGTATAAGCACATGCATGCTTATAAAGAGTATTTTCAGAATGAAATGCACTTTAGTTGCTGTCCTTTGATGAGTGATCACCGTTTTGTGTCACTTTATGAGAAAAAATAACGAGACTTCTTCACCATATTGAACAATTTTTTTTAATTTAGAGTCCTGACAGCCCCCCAAGTGGGGCGCACTTATTCATTGTTTATACAGTTACATATTTCGCTATCTGTCATCTTTCCTTGGTTGGAACCACTAGGTGGGTAGATTCGTAATTGGCTTTCAACGAAAACAATCAATATGGTTGGGATAAGTCAACTAGCAGGCTTCTTTACACACACACACACACACTCTACGTCCCGCGCACATTATTTCTTTAGTTTATCAGCAGCTCAAAAGATTTCTCTTGCTTATGAGACACCAAAATCCGTCACGTATATAGAAATTTATCAAGAAAATGGAAAGAATGCGTAAATAAACTGTTGTGCAGAGGCCAAAAAAGAACCTGTCTCCTTAATGACTGTTTCATTAATATTGCAGGCAAAGAAGTTCCAGCTATTCCACCTACAAAAAGAAAAACAAAAACAAATCATGTAACATAAGTCATCGTCATAACAGACCCGTATTAACATTTCTGCAACTAAAACAAAAAATTATATAGAAACATTAAACTTCAGCCACAAGCAATGTATCAGTGCCACAGCCTAATAATAAATTTCGCAGTCAATCAATAGCGATAGACTGCATTTATGCATGCGGGTCTTTGCAAATAAGAGGTAACAACCATGAAAATACAAAAAAAGAATGGAGAAACATGTAAAAAGGAAAGAAAATCTAATCAATAATTCCAATCAATCGACATGACCCGGAGAAAACCTTCAAGGCTTCAACTTGAGAATAGAAAGCACAGGGAAGACGGAGGGAAAAAGTGAGAAACGAACCCCATCTGAGGCGTCCGACCCAAACCGTTGTTGAGCTGAAGTATACCATACTTGGAAGTGTCGTAAATGGAGTGAAAGTCTGAGGTGAAGATCGATTTCTCGTAGGTCTGCAAGAGAGGTGCCACGCGCGCACAAATTGAAACAGAGGAAGCACTGAGGAAGAAGATAATAACCAGACACACACAAGCAGAGTTGCTCTGTTTCAGCTTTGCCATGGATGAAATTCACCTAACCTTCTCAATCCACTCTTCTTGCTTGCATTATCGGGAAGATACAGAGCAATATATAAACTTGAGAGCAAGAACTGAGCGAAGACCAAAACCAGACAAACCTGTTGCAAATACGGTCCTTTTCTTTCGTGACAGGTCATCAACAGGCCTGTTTTTTTTTTTTTCCAATCATTTTTGGATAATGGATAAATATTTCATTTGAAAATTAATATTAATATTAATAATACTCATTAATTACTAATTATTTCTAACTCTAACACTAAACACTTAATTAAACTTTTTTTTTTTTCCCAATACGAAGTTTGTGACTCAGTCTTATATATTATGGGGCCTTGAGGTACCAGTCTCTTAAAAAATAAAGGAAGAAGATGATGAAGAAAAAGGATCGTTCTGGATTTTATTTTTTTTTAAATAGAGGATAACTCTTGTTTTTGGATCAATTTTGGGAGGGCCCCACTAAAGATAAATCAATTTGTTTAGAAGCGTAATGAACACATTAATGATCATGTGCACTGCAGGATTCTTTTCATGGCGATGATGATTAAACATGATTCAATTTTGTTTTTGGCGTTTAATGCTAAAAATATTAAAAAAATATAAAAGTAAAATCTACAATTATGGAGGCAGAAAAATTGCAGATGCCACAAGAGCACGGGGAATAATCGTAGTTGGGAAATTATGAACAGTAAAAGCCTGGATTATACAATTATAAATGTTGACACATGATTTGTTGAATTATTAAGATTGTTTTTTTTTTTTGCCTGAATTATTAAGATTGTTACTTTACCGTTAATTATATGAATTATGTTTGTGCTTAAATTCTGTGGAGTTGGTTGAAAACAAAAATACGTCATATTAAAAGTTGACAAAGCATATACAAGTCACCTTTATATGCTTTTAGAGAATATTTCCTGCCCTGACCGATTGATTTGTGGTATTGGTCCTTCTATTAGATGTCCCAAAAGCTAACTATCAAATCTCTAGCTGTCTGCATAATTTTAGCCTATCAGATCATTGTGATAGGTTAAAGTATACATTGAGTTGTTTAACTTTATGTAAAACTTTAGTTTAGTCTCTTAATTTTAAAAAGTACACTTTTAGTCTTTTAACTCTAAAATTATTAGTCTTAAATGATAATTTTTTGTAACAATCATAGTTGTTTTGAATGTTAAGCTTAATATATTAGCATTTAGTACTGTTTTATTTGCATTTAAAAATTTAATATCATCATTTTTGTTAACAGTTTTAGGATTAAAGGACTTTATTTTTTGAAGTTAAAGGACTAAAATAAACCTTGCTGAAGCTAAAAAGTTAAAAATATACTTTCCATTTTGTTTTTACATCTCTGTAAGAGGCTCTGTCACCCTATATTATCATTTTAATACAGACTCGTGAATATTAATTAATCACGGTAAATATCCCTATAACTTGCATTTCATTATAAACAAAAAACAGTGAAAAGATTTTAATTGTTTCAAGGATTGCTTTATTTGATTCCCCCCCCCCCAAAAAAAAACACAGAAGTGAATGGAAAACAAAATTTCTCTTGAAATTATTTAGAAACGGTGTTATGAATTGCTGCATCCGGTTTTTAATATGAGAATTATTTGAAAACTTAGATTTAGTTATAAATATAAAATCCTAATTAATTTTGTGCTCCAAATCTATAATGTTTTATCTAAAATATTCTTATCAATGTAAAGAATTCCCACAAAAAATTAATTTCAATACACATAATTAAATATGCAAATTTATTACAATTAACCAATTTAACTAATTTTTTTATCTTTCAAAATTAGTTATCTAACTAACTCTTATATTAAAGACACGAGATAGGAACTTATTCCATGCTAAACACATTCTTTTTTTAGTGTATGGAATGTAAAATATTCCTACTATTCATTAGCATAAGAAATATTTTAATTTTATCAATTGAATTAAACTGTACCTTTTGGCCGAAAAAGAAAATGGTCCCCAATTGCTTGGCTTGCTGTTCTTCAATTCCCCAAGTCATTCGAACACCGACAGCTATGAGCCTGTGAGTAGAAAGAAGAACGGTAGGAAATGGATCATCTCCTCTGCTCTTCCCATCCTCTCACTAGAATGGCAGGTTGCAGAGGAGTTGCCGCTTTTTTTTTGGGAACATTTTCCCCCATTGTTTAGATTTTGGGCCTGATAGTGAATACGGATTTCCTTGTTTTGGGCCTTAGGCCCTCTTACACACCCAAAAAAACAATACGTTCCTGGTCTTCTGGTGTGCGTGCTTTTCTTCTGGGCCTGTTCCAATGGAGTGCCCAAACAATTTGACGGAAAGATCTATATTTCCATCTTTCATGGGCTTCAGACCCATTTTACTTCAATGAGGTTCCCCCTTATTCGAGTTCATGTGATGAGGCCCAAGGCCCGATTGAACAAGAAAAAAAACGGCCCGACATCCCATAATTTAATTGCTTCCCACAGCACCCCAAAAAAAAAAAAACAGAGAACTTTAATAAGTTATTTCCCCTTAAAAGAATATTTCTGAAAGAACTTAAATATTCATTGACATACAATTCGTTATTCAATTCATTCAATAAAACTAATACATGTGAATAGATATTTTAATGAGAAAATAGAAAGAATGACAAACCAGAAAATCCAAATGCCACGGATATTTTTTTTCTTTTTATTTTCTCCAGTAGAAAAAAGAAAAGTGAATTGCAGGAATTTTCACGTAGATGCAATTATAGAGCTCCTCTAATCTTTTAAAACTACGGATTCACTGCTCCAAGTTTCTTGATTCAGTTTTATCTCTTTTATCTAATTTCTCTCCTCATTCTATTCATGTTGTTTCCTTGCCCTCTTTTCTTAGTTATTTTGAGCAGTTTATTTGCCGGTTGTCTTATTGTAACCTTTAAACGCTTCTTCTCCTCAGTCTTATATATAAACATATATACAAATATATATATATATATATATATCATTTTGTCTTAGTCAAAAAAAAAAGAAAAAGAAAAAGAAAAGTGAAATGTGGTTCCGACGAGAAACCAGCAGGTCAGGCAACAAGGCCAAAATGCTTCAGCCTCTGAGGACTTTGTCTTTGATTAGCCTTTGCATCTGGCGGTCAACTAAGAAAATCAGAGTCAATAACAACGAGTGCCGCTGGTCATATCTGGCGGCTCGCATGTATGTATACACAATCCATGTACAGACATTGCCTCGTCAAAAACAACACACTACCACCAGTACTTAATATAAAATTCTGTTTAATTTTTATCTTAAATATAAGATCATAATTTATTTTTTTATTTATTTTTTCTTAAAATAGTCATTCTAATAATGATAATTATAGACAATACACTTGATTGATTAGTAAAGATATTTTAAGAAATATAACATCTATTTATTACAAATAAATAACTTAACTTGTTTCTTTAATCTACTCAAATTAGTCAACTAGCTTTTATATTTAAGACCGGAGGTAGTAACATATATTTTAAGACCTAGAATCTGGCCGAAGTTATTATGGATATTAATCCTAAGATAAATAAGTGATGACGCCAAAATAAAAGGCAATTATATAGATATTAGAGTGCTTGCTATTTAATTTGAGGCAGAGCTTTTTTTTTTTTTGGTGGGGGGAAGAGGATGTTCTCATTTCTTAGCAAAGTTTAAAATGACAAGAGTCCCGTGAAGAATGGTTAATTTGTGGACGACGCCGGCCAAGCCGAGGCCGTGTACATATTGGCTCAGTGGATGGCAGTGCTTCCAAAATAATACAGGGATGAAAAAAACAAAGAAAAAGGAGAAGCTATCAACCATTTTACAAGACAAAGGTAGCATTTTGTCAAAGGTAATGTGGATGGTTGGATTATTACAAGACTTGAAGATCAGAGATGTAAAACCAATAAACATTTGTTGTGACAAGAAGGCAATAATGTTACATCCAGTCCTTAGTATAAAATCCGGTTGGTTAATTTAAAAAGATTAAAAAAATATTAAATTATTTAATTACAACATATATTACATGATATCTTTAATATATTTATGTGTATCATTAAATTATATATCAATTCATAATTGAGTCATATTAACTTGGAGAAAAATGATAAATATAAATACGTTAAAGTAATTGAGTAATTTTATTACTCTTCTCAAATTAATCAATTATATCTTATAGGTAGTGATAGTATAATTCAACTAGCAACTAACCCTATTTTTTTATCAAAGATTTTTTTCTCTAAAGTATAGATATTCTCTTAACAGAGGCAATCATATTCGAGACACCGTCAGGAACTAAATGTGATCATCTCTTCGAGCGATGATTCAAACTTTGGTTCGTTATGCTGTGGGAACTAACTATTCTGTTAGACCCAATTCCTCTTGATTTTACCAAAGACTTTTTTTTTTTTTGCCGTTGATTTTACCAAAGAATTAAACATATGGAAATAGGTTGTCATTTGGGTCTTTTAAGATATTGGGCCAGGTCCGTCTATATTTTATCTTAACATTCGTGTTAAATTTCTTATTCTGCATTTATTTTGGAGCCATGTATGCAAGTGGTTGGCTCATATTGCTCTGTTTCGTCAATCGGTATAGTTTACCTTTTTTTCTTCCCCTCTAAAGTTCAACATAAACAAAGGGGGGGAGAGAGAAGATGACCATCATTATTGTCAATTTTAATCCGCTAACATCAAAATCTAGAGAATATTAAAATTCTTCATTCTCCAATTTCTTGAATTTGACCAAGATGTTTCTGTAAAATAATCATCTAGGAGCCTTTGGTTTGCTTTATATCGGCCACTTCCCAGCCTCTCTCTTTCACACACAAACCAAGGGGAAAAAACACTCAAGAGATCTAAATATTTAGCTTCTCATTTAGGTTTCGAATAAAATAGTAGTGTGATTTTCAGCCATGCCTTTCGTGCTCTGAAAGCTAAACCTATAAAATCTTCTTTTTTTTTCTACGACAAAAAATAGGCGGTTGAAAACCACTTACATGTACGTCAAATAAATTATTTATTTTTAACGTGGTTTCAATTTCAATTTTCAACACTCGAAATAAATATTAAACATGCCTCTACGCACCGTCTTTTCATTAGCTGGAAATTATCAGGTAGCCCCATTTTTTTAAGACTCTAAGAATTATTATTTTTCCTGGCGCATATATATTATATTGAGAAGTAACGCATCCAAAATGATTGATTAATCACCCAGGTCAATCAAATATGTTTTAATAATAAAAATATAAAACGAATAGCAAGGCTTGGAATGAAAAATGTGGCATGCATATCATATTCCAAGATCCAATTTGAATTCCTATTTTATTTGTATCTCATCACATAGAGAACAGAACAATTCTAATCTGACAGAACCTGAATCTGTATAAACTAAGCAAATTATATCAACCCTACAACTAGAAGATGAAGTATATATTTACATTCTACAGAAAACAACAATTAAAAGCATAGAAACATGCAAATAAAATCAATAAAATGAAAGAACTAACAAGAACAATGAGAAGCCATAATAAATAATAAACCCCTGAATCGGCCTTTAGTTGTTGACGTTGTTAGTTCCTTTGCTTGGTCCTGACGGCGGAACGTTTCCCTTGGGAAGCATATTAAGAACCAGTGGCCCATATTTCCGGGCGCGTCTCCGCAAAGCCACCGCACGAAGCCTCATCGCCGACGACCGAACGCGGCCTGCCGTCACCGTGTCAGCCGCACCTGAGACCCTGTCAGCGCTGGGGAGCACGAGATTGACGCCGTTGAATAGCCTGGCAGATGAAAACGACGCAGATAACGTCAGGAGAAAAACGACGAGCAGCACGGACGTGAAGACACGTTTCGCCATTAGAGATATGAGAGATCGAAGAATGAATGGAGAGGTGAGAGAGAAGGTGGGGAAATGGAGGTGAGGGGTTAGAGAGGGGTTAGATGATGGGAGTATTTATATAATGGGAGAAACACAGGGTGTTGACAAGGTCAGAGAGACAATGGTTAAGGATGTAACGCTGGCTGGGTTATGGGTTTTCTCATTTCTTGCGAAGTTCGTAGGTTCACACCAGCCCGTGACGCGAATTAAAGCCGTGTCTTGTAACTCACGCAATTGTATGGTGCCCCTTATTTCTGGCTTTTCAATTTTTTTTTTATTATATGGTTGCATTTTATTATTGTAAGATATTCGCTTTTGAGTTGTGTCTTGTTCATTTTTAACTATAATTGCATGGTACTATTACACATAAATACGTGCACATATATAATTCGGACATACGAAGCATATTTGTGATGTATACGTCAGTTAAAATTTGTGTACAAACTTGATCAAATAAAAAAAAAATTGTATACAAGGGAAATAAGTATGCAAAAGAAGTAAAATTTTAAGATTTTTGGTACCACCCACATCCCGAAATCGAATCTTTTGTTCATGTGAGTCGAGTCGACTGTACATTCTACTTTTGACCAGATCAAAAGGATAAATATGAGACATACAAAACTGCACTTGAACTAATACAGACAAAGCGACAATATGGTTATATGGGTGTGCCTTTAACTTGTTTTTTCACCTTTGACAATTAATACAATGTCTGATAGTTAATATAAAAATCATGTCTGATAGTTAATATAAAAATTAATTGAGTAATTTGAGTAAATCAGTTAAATTAGTTAGCGTTGTCTTTCTTAAAATATTCTTGCTAATCATATATATTGATTAGAACTATTACTTGATAACATTTAACTTTGCAATTATTACAAGGACTTTCTTTAAAAAATGAATAAATATAATAGTTAAAGTGGATTAAAATCTTATATTTAGAACCAAATTAAAAGTTAAACGATCCCTTATACCACCTCCGATCCTTAACATAAGAGTTAATTGACCAATTTTAATAGAAATTAGTAAAGTTAGTATTTGTAACAAATACGTGTTATATATATTCTCCCTCTATCTCTTATTATAAGATCTAATTTTTTGAATAGGTTTGTCTCTTTTTATAAAATTCCTTTTGAGTTTGTCTGAACATTTAATGTATTATTATCTATTTTACCCATAGTTTAATGCATTTAATACATTCTCTTTATTTATTTATCTCACTATTACTCTTTCATGTTTGCCCATTTATATATAGGGGTATATTTGGAAAAATAATTATATTTGCTACATATTAATTGCTTTTAACCAATTTTAATTATTTTCTTAAACCACACAATTTAGTTAAAAGGATCTTATAATAAGGAACGGAGTAGTATATTTCCTAAAATACTCTTTGTAATCATATGTGCTAGTTAAAACTACTATTTGATAAACCTTTAATGTGTGTAATTACAAGAAAGATTATTTTGGAATAAATAAATAAATATATGAGACAAAATGAATTGAGATTTTATATTTAAAACCAAATTAAATATTAAATTAATTCTTATATTAACCAGTACAAATAGTAAAACAGTAACAAGATAATTGAGCAACTCAAATCAAATTGCCAAAAAAAAGAAAGAGAAATTACAAAAAAAGACTTTGAAATTACAAAAACACAGATAAAGACCCTTGATATATTATTATTGTCAAAACCCAAAATAAAGTTATTAAGAGTTTTTATCTGCGTTTTTGTAATTCTAATGTCTTTTTTTATAATTTTTTCAAAAAAAATCCCCCTCCCCCCATACACGCGCTGACGCGCGCGCGCGCACTCTCTCTTGGATGAGTGATTAAAGTTAAAGGAAGAGAGTAAAAATTGGGCTGAAATTGTGGAAATGCGAGGGAAGGGAATGGGGAGGGCGCGTGAAACGATTTGGGGGGTGGGGAGGGAAGTGGGAGTTGACTAAGTAGGCAGCCACGCAAACAGGAGGCGACGCGGATGAAGACTTGAGCCACGCGACTTTACTACGATACTCCCACTTTCCCTGCTTTGAACGTTCATTTTAGTCAGACGCGCTCATACGTTCCCCACTAATTCCTCATCTTAATTCAATGCCTCCTTTGACTTAACCCCGCTGATTATAAATACTAGAGAACTATCTTAATAATACAGATATTAATGATAAATTAATTTAATAATGAAATGATCAAATTATTTTTTTTTTGGCCAATGAAATGATCAACACATAAAACCCCACACATTCACATTTTCCAGGTACTTTTTCTTTAAGTATATCTAACTGCCCAAATATAAATTATTTATTTCTATAGCAAGGTTACGTAGTAAGGTGTTCTCCATGTTTTTATAATAAAATTGAGTCGTTGAATAAATTAAAATTAATGTGTATTTGTTGAATTTTATTCTCAGTTCAGTGTGTTAATCACATTTTAAAAAATTAAATTTGATTCCCTGAGAAAATTAAGTTGGGATCGTTTAAATTCAATATTACCACAAATTAAAAATATATAACTAAAAATAAGTTAGCAAACCAATCGTCTATATTAATTTTTAAAGCCAATAACAATAGCATGAGATTAACTTAATCAGTACCACTTCAGTTCTAAATACATAAGATCCAGTTTATAGTGTGATATTAGTAATAATTTTTTATTTTATAAGATTTTTTGTTACATCAAGAAAAGAATTATTAACCGTTATCGACACCGTAACACCCTTGCTACTTCACCGAGAACACCTGTATGAGATTGATTTTATTTATTTATTTTGTCCTTCTCATGTTTGCCTTATTGGGCTTAGCTGGTTTTTCTTTTTGTCGGTGCTTTTTATCCTTAGGGACAATTCATAGAAGATTATCCTTGTTGATATTCAACATAAAATATAAAATTTGAAGGCAATACGTTCCTCTAAATTTGCATCGGCTTTCAATGTAGTACTTTAAATTTATAAAAACATATTTTTAGTCTTTCAATGTTAATATACTTAGTCACATTTAACCCCAAAAAAAATATATGACTTGGCGAATTTAAGTGATGACCGTGCAATTAAACGTTGACAAATCATATTAAAAAAACTTGTCCACTAATTTAATGTTGTTTGTTTAAAATTGGGAACTTAAGAGCTGAGAGGTAGTTATTCGTGATGGTAATTAAGAAGAGAATCAGTGGCTAATGCAGTGGGTAAAGTGGAGATACTATTAGTTTACTTAGAAGTTAGGAGTAGGTGGCTTAGGTCTTTGAGCACCCAATTAAGAGCGAGAGACCTGCTAGTCGCGAGACTAGAGAGGAACTTTATGCGAAATTTCAGGATGAAAGCTTCACGTTTAATTTGGTTCTCCCACGGACAAGAGTTGATTAAGAAGAAGCACCGTGGTCAATCACTTACATGTTAAGTATATATATATATATGACAATTGCGTCATCTTTGCCACCACACCCCAACATTTTGTCATTTTTTAACCTCACCGCAATATGAACAGCAATTTTTTCCATTATAAAAGCAGAAGTTATGAAATACAAATTTAAAAATTTAAAATTAATCTATCTATTTTATCTCGTATATTTGTTGTTTATATGAATTTAATTTGTCTAACTTATAAACTAATATATATATTAACATTACGCTGAGATATTTAATGGGAATTATGTTACATTTGTTATAATTTATTTGGTTATTTATCTCTAACACAGATTAATTAAATAATTGTGATATTAAGAATCGAAGTGGGTAATTTTTAATAATAATAATAATAATAATCAATTTCTCGTAATAACCCGTCAACTGCGCCATTAATTATTGGCTAGTTGGGAGGACAATTAATTAACGTGGGATTTTCATATGGTCAAGTAAAATTGATAGGAGGGAAGGGGGAGCTCAATTTGGTGAACATTCACATCGTCATAATTGCTATCTCCAAAAAAGGCACTGCCTTTGCCATCCACTTCCATGCCCTTTTCCCTCATTTTGACATCCAATGCCAACGCAGCCTCAATTTGGTAAACCTTAACGATGTTCCCATGGATTTTCTTGTTGGCTTAGTTGTCTATCTCAATATCTATCATTCATTTTTGCATAGGTTTTGAACTCACCTAACCCTCTAGAATGTTACTGACCTTCTATCCGGCCACCAACATCTGCGTCAGTATTCTATTCTAAGGGAGTGTTTGGGAAACCCAAAACCATGGTTTCAGAAGCACTTTTCCGCAAAACGAGATAATCTCCTCCACATATTTATTTCGTAATCCGTAAAAGCACTTCTGAAACCATAGTTTGGTTTCTATCCAAACACCCTCTAAATTCCAACTCCAAGTGTGTTGTTTAAGGTCTTCTCCGTATTGAACTGGGGGTGGTGACTTTTAATTTTGAATGGATGATATTATGATACTCTTCCGGTTCTAAATATAAAACCTATTTTGTACTATAAATTATATTACAAAATAAGTCCTAAATAAACCTATTTTGTACTGTAAATTACATTACAAAATAAATATTATATTTAAAATCGGATGGAGTACTGTTCATACACGATAGAATTGAGGATGCATGGGGATGTGTCATGTGTGTGTGTGTGTGCCGATTTTCTGTCTTGATTTCTTTTCAGGTGATTTGATTATTAACGGAAGCTGTTGGTTTAATATTAGGAGAAAATTATAATTATGATGTTATAAAAACAACATATAAGCCTTAAAAAATATAAGAAAAATATACCTCTTTCGGAATTTTTAATTTGAAGCTTGCATTATTATCTAATTTTTTAAATATCAAAAGATTAGTTAAGTTAGTATTTGTAATAAATAAATATTGTTCTCTCTGAAATACTCTTATTAATTATGTACACTGAAATCACTGTATCATAGAATTTTTAATACGTACAATCACCATATGAAGAGTACCTTTAAAAAATAAATAAATATAAGAGACAAAATAAATTAAAAAATTTGTATTCAATAGTATCAAATTAAATATTCAATTATTTTTTATATTAAGCGCAGCAAATAATATTCTTTCAAGTGGTGACTTGTTAGTTATGAACTCATATCCTAACTCGACCGGTGTCTAATGGTGGCAGATGCTGGAGGAAGAAAAGTAAAAGGGAACCATGAAATTCAACTAATTGACGCACACAAACACACACATATTCATAATATTATATATATATATATATATATCTGTGTGTGTATATGTATATATAGTTGAGAGAGAGAAACCGTGTCAAATAATATAGTACTACCTCCAGTCCTAATTATAAGAGTTAGTTAACTAATTTGAGGAGATTAAGGAAGTAAGTTAAATTAGTTATTTGTAATAAATATGTGCTGTCTTTTCGAAAATATGTTTACTAATTAAGTGTGTTGACTAAAACTATCATCATTAGAAGGACCATCTTAAAAAAAAATACATAAATATTAGATACAAAGTGGATCGGGGTCTTATATTCAGAATCAAAATAAAGGTAAAATAATATCTTATATTAAGAACAAGAGGTAGTATATTTTTGAGTTTTGTTAATCAACAAAGTGGAAATGCCTGATAAACGGGTGCTAACTGCTAGGTAATTAATGACATGGGCATGACGGAAGAATTAAGCGGTGATAGAGGAGACATGTGAATGGATAGAAGAATTAAACTTGCATTGGGACTCTACCTTTTAGGCCAGGCAAAAAAACACAGGTAATCAAACGGGTTTAACTGTTTTTTTTTTTTTTGGTGAATGACTGTTTATTATTATAATACAGGACGAATCAAAATGAAAATGAAGCTTTTTCGGTGAATGCGGACCAAGGAACCCGATGACCTAATTAATGATATTAAACCGTCTTTCTTGAGTCTCTTTCCAAATGGGAGCTTACAAATTCGATTCTCTGTGAGCGTGTAATCTACTTCTAGAGACCTAGACGATACTGCCTCTTATTTTTAATATAAAAACTAATTTAATTTTAAATATAAGGTTTTAATCTATTTTATTTTTCATATCTATCTATTTTTTTAAATTAATCCTTATAATGGTTATATATATTAAAAGTTCTATCAAATAGTAGTTTTACTTAATATGTGTATTTTAGAAAACACAACACATATTTATCACGAATATTTAACTTAATAAACTTTTTTAATCAATTCAAATTAGTCAATTAGTTTTTATATTAAAGATGATAAATTGTATTAATATGTACCACATCTTCTCCTTAAGATCTTAATATACCGCTTTCTTTGCTTTCTTTTGCTAGTCTATTAGTGAGTGTAATATTTCTTTGCGTTTTAATAATATGGACTTTGTTTTGATAAAAAAAATATATATATATATATATTTCATCTCTAATATTTATTTATTTTTTTCAATATTTTTATTATAGTAACAATAGTTTTCACTAATAAATTTGATTAGGAAGAATAATTTAAAAAAATAATACTTATTTATTACAAATAATTAATTTAATTAATTTTTTAATCTAATCAAATTAATTAATTAATTTTTATATTAAGAAAGGGGTAGAATATATGTGCGCACTTAGCGAGTTTGACTTTGATTTGATGATCCGATACTCCGATCATTGCCCACATCCTGCCACGTAATTTCACGTGGGTTCAGTTTTTCATATAGTAACTCATTAATAATTAAAATTCCAATTTTTTCTAGATGACAAGTGTCGGACGCAGGCAAAGCGTCGGTGCCAACCCTTCTTTTCAGTCTTTAACCATCTCCTTTAACATAATCCAAATCAATTTAAACGCATTAATGTAGTTTTCTTTTAAAATTAGCCTATTGTAAACGCTGAGGTGCTCCAACTAATAGGAATTTTTAAAAAAATTCCTATTCGCCTTTTTTATTTAACAAAACAAAAATTAAATTTTGATTGAAAAAAGAATATTTGAAGGTGTGATGACGTGGCAACCTTTCTACGTGTCCACCGCCAATGATGATTTCTTGACGCCGGTCCGCCCGTTCTGTGTCGGGAAATCTTTTCATGCGGACAAAGAAAAAAGCATCCACGCAGACACACATATTAATATACAGTATAAAAATTGTCACCAAAAAAATACTCTTCCGGTCTTTAATATAAAATACAATTCTTGAGTTGATATTAGTCCTAAATATAAGACCCATTTCTCATATTTATCAATTTTCTCTAAATTACCCCTATAGATACTCCCTCAACCATAATCAAGCAGAAGAGGGAGATGAGGTATTAAGAAAGATGATTATGGTGTTTTAGGAAAAATGTGTCACTTTTTTTATAATTAACTAACTTACCTAATTTTCTTAATCTAATCAAATTAGTTAAATGGGCCTTATATTAAAGACCGGAAAAGTAATATATAGTATAAAATTGTACCCAAAAGGAAATATATATATAGAGAGAGAGAGAGAGAGAGCATAAAATGTTGTGGCCTTGTCTTGTGAGCTCGAAATTGGGGAAAAAATTGTTCTATATATATAAATTATATTATTTATAAATCATTAATAATATTACTTGATATGGTACCCAAAGTAAGAAATTCACAGTCTAATATAGTCTATAATAAATCACATAAATAATATACAGTAACAATTATTTATACTTGAAATTACATGCAACCAAAGCCTTTTTCTTTTGTTTTAGCTTTGTATGAAGTTGGGATTAAATTCCATTTTTTTGGCCAAAATAACTTAAGTTAAATCGTTATAGGCGTTGAGGGCAAACAAACAAACAAATAAATAAACATTAAGTGTTAGAAACTTTTAATGCAATATATATAAATGTAGAGCCATTTAATCTGGTTTTCAAGAACATTTTACCATAACTTGTCATCACTGCTTCCTTTTTTTTAAACATCGAGCACTGGCCAGGTCCCCTCACACTCACAGACCCCTCTCATACACGTTAGTTAATCTCCCGACACCCATCGAAATTGGAAATAAAATTATAACATTTACAACCTATTCATGAGATATTTTTGGCCAACTGTATTTTTATAAGAATAAATAAAAAATGGTGATATCGAAAGCTAAAGTTAAACAATCACAGGAAATTAAATAATACGACTTCTAGTTCTAATTATAAAACATCATTTATAGGTCTTATAATTAAGAGCAGAGATAATATGATGTGAAGAAATAACGGTAATCAGATTTAATGCTTGTTGGTGTTCACATAAAGAACCTGCAGTAAATTCACAATATACACAATTTGCTTCTTCCCTTTCTGTAAAAATAAATAAAATACTATCTCCCGTCCTTAATATAAGGGTTAGTTGATTAATTTGAGTAGATTAAGAAAACTAGTTAAATTAGTTACTTCTAATAAATAGGTGTTGTCTTTTTTAAAATATCCTTGTTAATCAATTATATTGGCCAGAACTACCATTATTACAAGAATTATCTTTAAAAAAATAGACAAATATAAGAAACAAAGTGAATTGAGGTCTTATATTTAGAACCAAAATAAAAATTAAACGAGTTCTTATATTAAGGATAGAAGGTAGTAAATAAAATCCTTTTTTTGGGTCTGACTCTATGATTACATCTGTTGAACTGTATGGAAAACTGGATGGAGCAAGCTCCATTCAGCGGATAATAATCCTAAGAAGGACAATTGCTTTCATTCCAACTCAATGTTTTCGGCTATACTCTTTGGTTATGTTTGGTAGGAGGCATTGAAAATGAGGAATTGGGATTGGAATTATAATTGAGAAAATCCATTAAAAGAATATTTAGTATAGGAGATTACTTGTTATATGGGATTAGACAAAGCCATAGAGATAGGACTGGGAAATATCACTTCCCCCCATGATATTCTCCAATCTTACATATATGGGTTTGGTTAATCCCATATAATAGGCAATTACCTATGCTAAATACTATTTTAATAATTTTGTTCAATTGCAATCTCAATCTCAATCCAAATCTCTCATTTTCAATGCTTTGTACCAAACAGTACCTTTAATCTATGACCTCCGGTTCAAAAAATAAGAGTTAATTTGTAGAATAATAAAATTGAAATACATATTAGTTTTTATATAATTAGGAAAGACATAGTGTATCAACAATTTGATTTCAAAGCATAATGTTTTCGCTTCAAATTGCATCCTTCCCAACCTGGTGGTTGAGATTAGACGTAAATGACTATTATTGGATCTTAATGGTACTATGAATTTTGATGGGCCCATTTAAAATAACTCATAAGTAGCTTTTTAATCGTGATTTACAGAATAAAAAGCAAGTATGTGGAAAAAATTTTGTCTCGACTAATATAAAATGTACTTATAAGTGATTTTAATTATAACAGTAAACAAGGCTATGGTTTAATACGATACGATTATGAAAGTTGGCTAAAGGGTCATGTAAACCGTTTTTTAGATCGCTGACGTTTATAAAGTATGGCAATGGCATTTTTATAAATATTGATAAATTGTTTATACACGAGGTTTAAAAAGTTTTAAAAAATATATCTAAGTTAATTATCTCTATTATAAAATTCAAACTCTCAATTTAATCAGGGTTATCTGAGCTCATGTGGATAAAGCGAGACAGCTGAGTATTTATCCAGGTAAAAATAGCACTTTAATTTATTGCTTTTTGAACTACTAGTGTACATTATCATTTTGTCGCTAGCGAGTGGGCAATGGTCAATGGCATGCTCGCCATGTTGATTACGATACATTTAACATATTGATTTTACATCATTCACCTCTTGGGTGTAGGAACTTTTCCACACTGCTACAAAATGCCTTATTTACACCTTCCAATACCTGTCTGGTGTATAAAACAGAAAAAAAATATCAAATATACTCTTTTGGTATAAGCAATAGATAAGTAAGAACATTCACATTCAGACGAGTATGAGCACTCATATTTATATACACATTTGTTGGGCTCACATGAACATAACTCATACTCACCTATTTCACTGTAAATTTTCACATTTTGTTTTAAAAAACATTTTCGTCTCTGGTTAAGAGAAAACAGACAAATATGAGCATCCATATAAGCAAACGAATATGCTGCATACTTATTAATCTGTGCGCACAAATATTCATCTGTTTTAAACAAGCAAGTATATAATTTATTTTTAAACTGACAAAAAAGGCCTCAATAACAAATGAAAATAGACCTTTTATGGTGGTGTCAGTTCTGATTTAATCTCATCTTATTATCTTTTACATGACCTCTCCTGAGCTTGTCTTTTTTGGCAACCTACAGTAGTCAAAATGGAATAATCAAAAACTTTCTAGCGGCGGTAACTAAAAATCAAAGTTGATATTATATGCTGTCAAATGGTCAGAAGAGTGAAAAAAAAAAAATCCATCGTGTCTATATCTTATTCAACTGGAACCCAACTTTAGTTCATCAATCATCATCATCCGTTAATGAAAAACATAATATGATGAAGGATAGACATGAACCAATGAATATCTGTCTTTTTGTCTTGTTTGTCATCACCAGAAAGAATCGATCACTGGGTAACGATAATGGACACAAAGGGCGACAGAGAGAGAGAGAAAAGGGAGAGGTGCTTCTGGAGTCTATTAACACCATATATTAAGTTGGTGCATGCTCTTTGTGGCCCTCACCTTTGTAAGGGCGTAATCATGCTCTACGTTCCCTACTTTTGACAAAACGAAGCACATGCCATGATCATGCCTTATAAATAAATTCAAAGCACCCACGCCTTTTCATTGCATTATAAGCTTTAAGCCTTCTTCCTTCTTAGCTTTTCTTTCTCCATTGATATATCTCTCTCCCACTTCTGCCACTTTTTTTCATAGATCATGAAATGGCGCCCAGATCATCTGTGTTCATTGTGATGGCCATTTGCCTTGTTCTTCTGTGTCTCATGTCCCGACAGATCTCTGCTACTTCCAGAAGATTGATAAGCCATGAGGATGCTGCAGGTGGTGGAAATTATAATGAGAAAATCGCTACTCAGGAGCTGAAGAAGAAGAAGAAGAAGAAGAAGATGAGAATGGAGGATTATGGCGGCGAGGACGATCGATCTCCGCCGCATGATTATTCTGATTATGATTTCTATCGAAAACACGGTGATGTTCCCAGCCCCGGTGCTGGTCACTGATATGTGATGTGAGTATATTTCAGTTGTTTTGATTATATATTATCAGATTATAAACTATGAGCTAGCTGGTCTCCGAAACCAGCTGGCTAGTTTTGAAATCTGAACCAATCTGATCCTTTTCCCTGTCCAGATTATTGATTCTGGCTATTTAATCTGGTTTTTTTTTTCTTTTCTCGTTACAGATGATGGAGGGCTTTACGGTGGATTTGGTGGTGCTGTGATGTTTTCTGGGATTAAATGAACTGCTGTGTGTTGAAATTATTCCCACACGTACTAAGCCAGATTAATTGTGTTGGATGGTCCCGGAAAGAAGATTTGGTGTGATATGGTTGTGGACTTGTGGTATGTGGGTGGCCTCTCTCTTTTTCTTTTTTTTTTCCTCTCGTACTGTTGATATTTATATACAGACATATATTTGTTGTGATATGTGGAGGGATTGGAGATGCAAAGGTTGTATATTTAATTTTGTCGGAGAAAATAATGGAGATTTTCGTTTTTGCATCGTCACATATAGCAAACACATCTCCCATGTATATTTCTGTATCGTAACTCTATTATATCTGGGGGAAATTGTTCATTTTTCAGTCTCTTTATAGATGTTCTTTCAATTTTAGTTTGGTTTTGTTATTTAAACGTGTTTGTGGTTTGTTTTTCCCAGGATTTAAACATATGGCTCAAAGTTTACAGTTCTTGTCTAGTTATGTGTTCCCTATCAAGATACTCTCTTGGTCCTTCATATAACACTCGATTAATTTTTGAGGGGATTAAAAAAAGTTAGTTGAAGTTAGTTATTTATAATAAATAGATGTTCTTCTTGCTAAAATACCTCTACTAATCATGAGTATTAGATAAAACTACTACTTAATAAAATTTTTAACACATGTAACTACTACAAAGATTATTTAAAAAAAATATAAGAGATAAAGTGGATTGGAATCTCATATTTAAGACCACACTAAATATCAAACTAGCTCTTATTTGAGGATAGAAGGTGGTGTTATGAAAAATTCACCTAGCTAATTACTATGTCCCATCAAGATATCACCATATAAGTAATAAACATGATTTATTCTTTTTTTCCCCAAAGAAATTGACCCAACTTATTTACGTGGAATTCCTTTTGAACAGTATACAACTTTAATTTCCGTAACTTTGATAAATATATGGGTAAATTGCTTACTCTTTCTGTTTCTTATTAAGAGATAATTACCTAATTCAAAGACACTGAAAGATTAATTAAGGTCTACAAATTGATTCTTCTTTTCCTTTTTTCTCCTGAATTAATTATTATCATTTTTCTTTATTAATCAGTTGGACTAGCTCGTTTTATTTACTTCTCAGGAGCATTTCAAGAAAAATGATTTTAAGTCCTCGAAGAACCTTATAGAAGTAAACCAAACCCTTCGAAGTATTATATGCAGGGAATCACGAGTTAGAGCTAAAAAATTAGAACTCAATAAATAGATTAGCGAAGCTAATCATGGGCTACAAGTAACAAAATTGACAGTCATTTCATGAGAACTCGGGCCCAAAACCCATATACGGAGGACAAAACTATGTGAAATGCACTAATCTTTTACAACATGATGAATCAGAATTTAAATTTTTGATTAAAAAAGTGTCGGCATTTAGTTTTTTAATAATATTTCAAATAAAATTACTTCTAATTAAAAAAAATATGTAAGGCGGCAGTTTCTTGCAATAGCAGTCAAGGCAAAATCATGGTGTCAGACGACAATGTTATTCAGTTACAAGTGAAAATGTATGATGAGCAGTGGAAGGCGAGAATACAGGCCATCTCTTGCGTAACTTTGATCTCGTATTTTACCAAAGTAATTATTAGTACCAGATTTTAAATAATTTTTTCCCTTGTGACCTGAAAATATAATACAAGGTACTCGATTCATTTTCCCCACTATGTGGTTGTGGTAAATTTGTAAAATACTTTTAAAAAAAAGTATAAGAAAGAAATAATGTATATAGTGTATACACATTAATCATTACTGACATCACATTTTGTTTTTGCTTTAAAATAGTTTCACTAATTTCACATTTCCAAATATCATAACCATTTGGTAGGAAGTGTACTCAACGCAGTTCTTAATCTTTTTCCCCAGGCAAGGGAAAAAAAAAATCATAATTTTTTACTTCCAAGCATCAAAGTGATCGTTCACGTTGATAAATTTTTAGTTTCATACAGTCAAAAATATTTTTCAAGTTTCTCAGTTAATAATTCGAAATTTCTTCGTATTTTTCATAAAATATAACCTGAAGAAATATACAATAACGGAAGGAATATTATTTGAATAAATAAATAAATAAGCTAATTTTATACTGATATAGCATTCTAGTTCTAATCCTTAATATAAGATATATTTAACTAATTTAAGTGGATTGAAAATATAGTTAAATTTATTATTAGTAAAATATACATGTTGATTTTTTCAAAATAACTTCTAAAATCATTTGCTTTTAATAAAACTACTCATTTATAGCAGTTGTCCTAATATCTGTAATCAATAAGAATAATTTTTTAAAATAATAAAAATAAGGGATAAAATAAATGAAAGGTTTATATTTCAAACCAAACTCAATCAGTCAATCCCAACCAACTTCTAAATATTGCAGGGTAAAGTTTATTTCTAATTTTATTTTTTAGGTACAATTTTATTTATAGTTGTATTTATAAATTAGAGATAAAATTACACAAAAATAAGTGAAATTTCATTAAAAAAATTAGAAATGAAAAATGAAAAATAAAAAAATGAAAAATAAAATTATACCTTAAAAATAAAATTAAGGTACTAGAGTACTAAATGAACAGTGACAATCATAATCGTTGAGGAAGAAAGCGGGAGAAGAAAGACGCGTGGAGGGGTAATATAGGGAACAGGTGGCAGTGATGGGGGGCGACCAAAAGCAAATTATTGGTGAATGGTCAGGGGACACCGGACAACGAACTGCAGGCTTCAGTGAATGGTTTTTGGCATTTCTGTGGATGCAACAGTGCCACGCCAAAACCATTCTTTATTTCCTCACTCGCCTTTCATCCTTATAATTGATTATTACTCCTCCTGTCCTTAATATAAGACTCAATTATTGAGTTAGTTTTGGTCCTAAATATAAGATTCATTTTTCATATTTATCAATTTTCTCTAAATTACCCCTATAGATACTCCATCAACCATAATCAAATAGAAGAGAGAGATGGAGTATTAAGACAGATGATTATAGTGTTTTAGGAAAAATGTGTCACTTTTTTTATGATTAATCAACTTACCTAACTTTCTTAATCTAATCAAATTAGTTAAATGGATCTTATATTAAAGACTGGAGGAGTATTATTATTCTCTGCATCTCCGCCTCCCCGCCTCCCCGCCTCCCTGCGGACCCTGCCTCTCATTTCAAGTAGAGAAAGGCCTAGTGAGCAAATGGGTTCAAAACATTCATAGTATTAAAAAAGTTATCAATTATAAAATTTAATCTGTTTTTTCTTAATTACTACCGTCCAACTTTAATATAGAATTTTATTTGAATTTTATTTTTGTCCTAAATATAAAATCCCAATCTACTTTATCTCTAATATTTATATTTTTTTTTTTCAAGATAATTTTTCTAACAATAATAGTTCTAGTCAATACACTTGATTAATAAGGATATTTCAGGAAAGATAATACATATTTATTACAAATAACTAACTTAACTTCTTGTCTTAATCTCATCAAATTAGTCAACTAGCTCTTATAATTAAGACCGGAGGTAGTATAAACAGCGTTCATTCAAATTTTAAATTTTGCTTTTACTTTTCATCTTTACTCACTTTATTTATTTCAAGTTTTGTTATCAATTGTAAAATAAGTTATTCCCATATATAGATTGGAGCAAATTTGAGTGGGGTCAATAATTGAGGCCACACAATGAAACAGCCGCCCATATCCACATGCGAAATAATTGTGCCCTCCTTTACCTACTTCCTGTCTCATTAATTCAACATCGACCAACTCATAAATTGATATTGGAGATGATAAGCAGTTTTACTTAGAGAGAGAATAATATAAGTTTAAATATTAAAAAATATGTTTATTGATGGGATTTTAATATTAATGCTTATGGCTTAACTGAGACTTGATTTGAAAATACTTTTAATTGCACAGAAAACATTCCATATATTTCTCATATTTTTTCCTATAATATTTAATTGTCCGACCAAAAAGGACCACAAAATAGAAGCCTACTTGAAATCAATGTCAAATTACATACACTGTAGAGCTGTTTGGCAATCCTCAAAAGTACTTCCACGAAATATTTTTTTACAAAACAAAACAAATTTCTTTACATATTTATTTCATAAACTGTAAAAACACTTTTGAAATCATAGTTTAGTTTCTATTCAAATATTCCCGGCTATCCTCCCAATACTGAGAGAGATACATGACGTCACGTTTGTACCCTGTCGCATCTGTTTTGGTGCTTGCTTACATCATTGGGGAGTTGGGCTTTCTGTGCCCACAATTTCTGGATGACAAAGGTGGGAGATCATCAGGAAGGATATATCATTCTTGAGGTGGATATATGGTTAGGTTCTCATGATGGAATGGTAACAGTGGTCATGGTGGAATCGGTGGACACCATGAAGGGTGATGGATGATACTACCCAAGATATAAATAAATAACTAATTTAATAATATTAAAAAAATTAGTTAAGTTATATATTTATCATAAATATGTATTAATCTCTTTAAACTATTCTTTTCAATCATATATGTTAAAATTATTCTCTGATAAGAGTCCTTCAAAATCAATAAGGATATTTTTAGCAGTTAATTATTCATAGAACTGACAGGTTTTGATTTTTCCGCCCACACTGAGGGGTTTTGGTTAGACACATATACGTAAAGGCGTATGACTTCTCTCCGCTGCGTCCTTTTCTCCGCTGCCCTCCTATACCTAAAACTGCAACGTTTTGGGTGGAAAATAGCGGTCAATGCTTCTTTTTCCTTTTTTTTAAAAATAAGATTCATTATCTTAAAATATTTTTAAAAAACACTTAATATTCTAAAATAATTTTTTTGATATAATCAGCACCGTAAAATATTTTTTCAATAACACTCAGTATTTCAAAAATACACTTAGCACTCAGTGTTATTGGAACCCAAAATTATTTAGGATACTACTGAAAAAATACTTTTAGGGTGCTTATTATAACAAAAATTATTTTAAAACTCTAAATGCTCCTAGAAAAAAATATTTGAAAGTGTTGAGCATATTTTTAGGATACCGAGTGTTACAGAAAAAATTATTTTAAGATATGGGGTGTTCTTGAAAAAATAATTTACGATATTGCTAAAAAACACGCGGGAGAAAGAAGCAGATGGGTTAGCTTTGAAGTGTTTGGTTTCTTTGGGGCGTTTTTTGGCATCCTAAATTATTCTTTTAATATCTTAAAATAATTTTTGGCAGTCCCATAAACTATTTTTTTTTAATAACATTCAGTATCCTAAAAATATACTCAACACCCTCAAAAGTTTTTTTTTAGGAGCATTCAGAGTTTTAAAATAATTTTTTAGCACAATAAGCACCCTAGTACATTTTTCAGTAGTATACTAGTATCCTAAAATAATTTTGGATTCCAATAACACTAACTGCTGAGTGTATTTTTGAAATACTGAGTGTTATTGAAAAGATATTTTATGGTTCTGAGTATATCAAAAAATTATTTTAAAATATTGAGTGTTTTTTAAAAATATTTTAAGACAATGAATCTTAATTAGAAAAGAAAGGAAGAAGCATTGAACCCTATTTTCCACCCAAACGTCGTGGTTTTAGGTATAGGAGGGCAGCGGAGAAAAGGACGCAGCGGAGAGAAGCCATGCGCATATGTAAAGATGGTCTAAGTTGTAATAAATACCTAGTGAAGCTATTACCATATGGTGGAGGATAACTTTTGCATCGTTTGACGAACTATATCACCTATTTGTCAATAACTGCTGAGCTTGATGAGAGAAGTTGGTTGTTATTTTGCCTGATTGCGGGTGTGTTTGGATGAAACCAAACCATGGTTTAGAGAATAGTTTTTGGACAATAGATTCTGAAAAAAATAGATTTTGTGAAAAAGTGATTAAGTGAGAGTGTTTGGATAGTTGTTATTAGAAGCACTTTTTATATGTACAAATTATTAAAAAAAACATAAGTTAATATGATAATTACATAAAACATAGATTGTATGATATATTTTAATTTGAAAGAATAAAATTGTTAATAATATATTTTTTACTAACATAATTAATAATACATAAGATAATATAAGTAATAAATAATTAATATGTGTATATTTATTTATAAGATATAAGATTAAATATGTTTATAAAAAATTAATTAAGGGGTGTTAAAGTCATATTATTGTTGAGATTTACTCTAATAGGCACAATCATACTCTCCAATTTAAGCCAGAAGCAGAATGGATTCACTTTTCCCGAAACCATGGTTTTGGGTTCCAAAATCATAATTTCAAATAATTTGTGCCTATTTGGGTTGTTTTTTTTCCCAAACCATGGTTTGGATCTCCAAACTATGGTTTGGCCTGCTATCTAAACAAGGCCTGCATCTCTTTTGAGGAATGATGTCCTGCTTTTAAAATGGTCTTGCACCCCTTATTTCATGCTAATAAATACTCTTTTATTTCTATTTATAGAACATAGAGAGAATTTTTTTTGTCATATTTATACGTTACTTTATTAAATTTTTACCGTGAATGTACTATAATGTCATTCATTTATTGTAGTGTAGATAGTTATTTTTTTCAGAAGGTATATATATATTAAATAAGGATAAAATTGAAAAATTGTTATATCTTAATGAAGAGTTAATGCAGCTTAAAGTTTTTCTTGATTTGTATGAAACATGGTGAAAGTATCTTATAAATAGGATCAGATGAATATTTAAAACTCTCTCCCTAATTAATATGGATACAGATGGAAAAAATTGTCATTATTTATCCTGACAATTTCCTATATTTTGAGCTCTAATTTCGGGACGATATTATTTCTGATAAACCAAACATGTTAAGATTCAAAATCAGTTTATAACGATAAAGTAGAGAGTGTGTGTGTGTGTTTTATTGAAGCAGTGTATCAAATCTAAAACACGCGCATATACATATATATCCATATGCCGCCCGCCCCCCAAAACACGCAAATACATGTCAGAAGGGGATGGATTTTGGCCACTAAATCAAAGGATTTTTATAATTAATTAAATAAAATAGGCGGTGGCCTATGAGATATGAATAGTCTCAATATTATTAAATATTTATTGCCTAAGCCTCTTAATATTTTCTTTCAAGATGACAAATTCCCTTTACCAAAACCTTGAATCCCAGGATCCTAACCAAGATGAGCCAGACCTAGAATGTTCTGATTATTCAATTATTATTTGAATTCAAATATTTTATGTTTTAATATTTGAACCGAGAAGCATACTCTAGGTGGAAGTAGTAGAGTTTGTTACATTAATTAGTAAATTTGATGGGGGACGGGACTACACAGCTAATGAAAGAGCTGAGTAGAAATGAATAATGAAAACTTCCCTACAAGCCTAATTAAACGAACAAATAATATTTATTTAATAAAAAAATTCATTGAAAGGAATTTGATATGTTCATGTTTTGTTTATAAATTATAATTTTAAATTAAATATCAATTACTAAATCAAAGTTAATCATATGAATTCAACACATAATACTCCTACATAAATAGATGCTAAAAAGTTAAATACTCCTTTTATTTTATTTATAAGGTAGAAAGAGAATAAATTTGTTGATTTCATTTATAAGGCAGAGAGATAATTTTTTTATATAAATATATAATTTTATCCTTCATTTACTACTGTGTTGACTTTAGTCTAATGAGACAGAGTATATGTTAAATAGGAATAAAATTAAAAAGTTAAATTTTAAAATAAGATTAATGAATTTAAGATTTTTTTTTGTCTATGTGAAATATCTTGAAAGTAATTTAGGTGCAGATGACTAATACGTATGGTATTAATTAACAATCAATGTATAATTAAGTCTACAGTAAAATTAATTAATTTTTTTGCGGAAGACAGATACCGTCAAAAGCATATCCGTCTCCTGACTCTGCTCTCTGTTTTCCAACTTCTTCATGGGTTAGGCTTCAATCACATAAAGCGGGCGGCTTCATACGGACAGTTATTACTAATAATTTATTAGCTATGAATCACGTTCCATGATCCTTTTGCTTTTCCACTGACTTTATTCTAATCAGCCTCTTTCTTTCTCAAAATCCGAATACTGACCCTTGTGCTGCCAACTTTTTGCTTCCAAATCATCTCTCATTTTTTAATCCCAACCTTGGATTAGAACACTGACTCTGCATCGACCACGCAGTACCATGCTATTAATAATATTTTCAGACGATCAAATCAAGACAAAGAATACCAAAGTATTCCCTACGGGAACATGTAAATTCTAGTAATTTGGTAAATTCTTCGTATTGTGTTTTTTCATCACACGCTATACACACGCATATGCATATTTTATATATAAAGAACAAAATTCTTCATCCCATTCTAGCCATGATTCTGAACAAGAGCAGTGAACGTTGTTTTTCCTCACTTCTTTATTTAAGCGACATTCGCCATTGTCGGTTAGTTCAGTACTTTAAACAGCTCCTGTCTCTGCTCTGTTCACATAATATTGATAATACAACTGGATTCCTCACTGTCCTCACTGCTTCACGCTCAAAATCCAGCCTTTCTCCAAAATTGAATCCATATATCTATTTCCTTCACGCCTCTTTTCATTTTGTTCTTAGGATCTACTTTCCGGCTTGAGCTTTGCAAGAAAGGGTGAATTTTTTGTTTTTGAAAGTTTGGTAAGCATAAGTATGCCATTCCATAGTTTCTTGAATTTCAAACTTACACACGGGTGAATGTAATGGGTTGCTTGATTCCACAGCAAAGATCCCTTACTCTGAGAGATTAAACGTCGCCATCGTTAAGCTCGAAGAAGTACGATGATATTATAGACGCAGCCAAAAAGCGGTTGGGTTGAGTCTCTGAAATCAGAAGGGACAAAGACACTCATAGTAAAATGAAGGCTTAGTGGAGTCGAGTGTAAGAAAACGGGAAAAAAGCAGGTATTAATGTTGTCATTATCACCACCGGCCTGTTGGCCCAGTGGTGTGGGTGTGTGCGTGGGTGTGTGTAATGCGGGTTCGATCCCGCCCTCCTGTAACTAAAAAAAAAAAAATGTTGTCATTATCGCTTTAGGAAGGTGACGTTAATGCTGGATTATATTAGGGCTGAGCAATAGGTGGGTGGGCTAATCCGAAAGTTAGCCCATAGCCTGCCCATTTATTTATAAATAGGCATAGGCTAACCCATAACCCGGTAGTAGCCCATATTAAATGGGCTACGGGGCAGCCCGTTTGGCTGATCGGGTTATGGGGTAACCCATTTATTTTTTTAAATTTTTTTCAGTATAATTATTTTATATATGTAACCTTATGAAGCTGTCAATAAATTTTGCATGCCAAATAGCAAATCAAATATGAAATAACATCAACCATATTCAATCACACAACCTCACTTAGATTTGCAAACAATTAAAGTCTGATAAAATCATAAAAATAGTCACCAATCATAAAGTCTCATAAACTTTGAAAGTTCCAACTTTTACCTAAAGGATAAAATAAAAACTTAGACAAATATGATGAAGGTTTGATAAAATATGAATGAGAAACAATATCATCTATAATGAAGAATAAAAATATTTAAAAACTTAAAATTTAAATAGGTGGGTATGGGCAGCCCAGTACCTTGCCCATAGCCCAACCCGTTTAATGGGTTACCCCGCCCATTTAAGCCTGCCCGTTTATAATTTCTTATTTAGGCTAATTGGGCGGGTTTAAATGGACAAAAATTTCATGGGTTATGGGCGGGCTAGCGGGTAATGGGTTTGTTGCTTACCCCTAGACCATATTGCTAGAGATGGAGCATGTTCACCTCTCATGGGCTTTTACATTTGCATTCATTGATGCACATGACTCTGCCTTTTAGGTGCTCTTTTGTGTGCGTATCTCTTTCCTCAATTGCTTCCAAGATTCTATTCTTCCTTTTCTGGATTCACTTTGATTTTTACTTGGGAAAAAGTGTTTCTCCATTTTTAGTTTCACTTGGTTTGTTTTTCCTGCAAAACCCACTGATTATGATAGTGGTTTGTTTTTCCTCTAATTTCGCAGCTTTGCCCGGCGCTTCCAACAGGACAGGAACATATATACAAGGAAAGAATTTCATAAGGTCGGCGGGCCGTTAGAAAAATTTGGTTTCCTTTCACACACATACAAAAGAATGAATTAATAAAATGATTCACACTTAATTCATGACGAGTGTGAGTGGAAAAGGGAGTATCTCTTATGCGTAAGAAGTAAGGAGAAGAGTAAGAAAAAATGGCTACTGATCCTTGACATCGGCTTTACTTGCGTGGGCTCGAGTTGATGAGTTTGTAACTGTCGCCTAATCACGTGCTTGT
>NW_021634345.1:0-43566 GCF_004799145.2 Neltuma alba | reverse complement strand
ATGTAGGCACAAGTGTCATTTAGCTCACCTGTGTAAATCAATTCTATTTGTTCGCCCTGATCAGAATAGATAATATATCAAAGGGTTGCACATTGATGACCAAGAAGCCAGTTTCTTCTTCCAGAACCAACAAAGAGCTACTGAAGTGGACTAAAAACGTTCGCATTGGATATAATGACGAAATATAAATACCCGTTCTTAATATAAAAGTTAGTTTAAGTAATTGGAATAGATTAAACAACTAGTTAAGTTAGTTATTTGTAATAAATAGATGTTTTCTAAATATCCTTACCAATCAAATATAATGATTAGAACTACCATTATTACCAGGACTATTTTAAAGGGAAAAAAAAGATAAATGTGAAAGACAACAAGATTGGGGTCTTATAATTAGAATCAAAATAAAAATCAAACAAGTTATTGAAGGTAGTGCATCAAATATGTAATTTAAATTTTACTGTTCCGGTGGTAGAGGCCAGGGCAGCAATAGATCTGTGAGAGCAGTTTATTTCTTGATTTTACAGAAAGCCAGATCACGGTGATTGTTGGGGGAAGAAAATAAAAGATAATTTGACTAATTTCTGATATCGCCAAATCGACAGAACATTCATTACGGAAATGAACCGGTGAAGTTTCTACACACGGAAGCAGGACATGGGAATTGAGAAATTGAGAGCACATTCCAGATGACGACAGTACAGAGGGCCGAAAAAAACCGATGACTGGGCGTACAAATCTTTGTATCCTTAAATCGATAGATAGCAAGATAGAGGATCATCGCTTGAGCTTTGAAGGGAGGTAGAAACAAGCCACATTATATTATGTCTATTACCAAACTTAGATATGATATCTAGAAAGGTTAATATAATTTTTAATCTTAAATTTATCCTCATTTTGGTTTTAGTTTTTAAATTTTAAATAATAGGTTTTGGTTCTCAAAGTCAAAATAGTTTAAATTTTTATTGAATTATAAGGACTAATTTTAAATGAAAAAGAACTTGAGGAGTCAAAATTTATAATTAAAAATTTGATAGACCAAAATAAAATAAAATAAACTTGAGGGATAAAAATTTGTGCCGACCCTATCTAGAACCACCAAATTAGATTAAACTATTTTTGAACTCCAAATAGAGGAAAGCTCTTCCAAATATTTTTTCCCATTTATACAAGCTTAAATCTAAGACTACGTGTTGCGTAATATGCATCCTTAGCCTTTTTCATTAGAAAGTGAAGCTGTTAGCTTTCTGATTTGATCTTTGCCTTTACAAGTTATTCAACTGTAGACAAAAGTCAACCAACATTCAATATAGATTTGATTGTGATAGATACATCAATAGACAGATTATTTGCATCTTGAGCAGTGGTCACCAATCTCATCGAGAACGCTTTCAAAAGGACATACAAACAAGCAATAAACCCGGATTCCTCAGTTCTAGAAAACGAATAATGAATTTTAAACTCAAGCAGCCATCAAATCACCAATCGTTCCGAAATTAATACCCTGAAGAAAAGATCTCATCCCTGACCACTGAACATTAGACTTGTGGAATCAAACTCTGCTCTTCAACATGCATGAAATTGTCCTAAATGTCTTCTTTCAGCCAAAACCGTGCACAAGTGACTCCCCACAATGCAAAACTTGTCTGCAAGGCAAGCCTACGGATGCAGCAAGGAAGTAATCATGCATACCAAATGAAATGTCATTGCTCGTGGTCCATTGAGAAAATGCATAACTCACAACACACGCAGATTAATGTGTTTTCCCCATTCTTGTGGCTGCAGATTAAGTCAATAATTGCCATAAATTGTCCCCATTAAAATACAATATAACACAGAAGCCCTAATGATGCTATAGCGACAGTTGAAAGATAACTCCTTGCCACATTGAGAATTACATTCTCTCATTTCAAAATGCGTGATGGATTATAATCACCAACAAGAATTGGTTGAACCAATTAAATCATTGCATGAACAATATACACATGATGTATTCTCGTTCGGAATATACACAACTAGTATATTGGCCTCCTTGTAAAGTACATAAACTACATAGCTGGTGACAAAATCATATACTGGCAATGATGGCCGACAAAGCTGCAAAATTGAGAAACATTAACAAGTGAGGGATTGCAGCGAGTTAAATATGGCAGTTAAAGCCAGCAAGAAAAATCGGGATCCAGTCACCATCATGTATCATCTATGACCTTCAAGCAAGCCTTCCAACTCTCTCTGCCCAAACCTCCTACCCTGTAGATTGGCATCCTTACACCTGGCGGCAAAGTAAAACACCAGCCAAGCAACCATGAAGTAGACCTCCATCGTCGACTGAAACATCTTGGCAAAAGATCTTCCACAAACTCGGGCTAAAACCCATCTCGCGAATGATCCACAACATATAGCTTCCAAGCATTTAATTTGGATAGCTTGGTTCAACATTGTAGATATCAAATAACAACCTTCCTTCACAATTTCTCTACCACTCCTCCTAGAGTCCACAATAGAAACCCAGGCATCAACAGAAAATATGAATGCCACAAACGTATCAAGTAGAAACCAAGTGAACAAGAACCCGGAAATCTCCTTCTCAAAGCCTCGAATCCACGGAGACATGACTGAGAACGGCATCAATTTCAATCTGACAAACAGCTTGAAAAAAGAATACTGATCTTCGATTTCACCAAAGTACCAGAGTCCAACAAGCTGAGTCAAGGCGTCCCTGACGGCCCACCTCATCAGAATGAAACCCGAAAGCCTCTTAAGTCCCAGTCTGGAACCATCCCAAATCATACCAGCAATCGAACCAAACCTCCCCAATAGATCGTTAACAACAGCAATGAAAACGACGCCCAAGACCCATGAATATGTAACAAGAAAAACTAAAATCACCCATCCGTAAGCCGCAGATAGAAAACTCACAAGAAAAAACAGCGTCGCAGCATCACGACGACCGATTTCTAATCCCTTCATAAAGAACTGCAAATCGACAGCTCTATCGACTTCCTGGCCTGTTGCCAATTCAACCTTTTCGTTTTCTGCTTCTTTGTCGTTATCAATATCTTTATCGTCTGCAAATGATAAACCTTCTGCTTTGAAGGTGATTCCAGAGCGAACCACTTCCGAAACCCTAATCCCATTATCAATAACAAGATCCGAGAACCCTGATTTCAAGTTAAACGACCCAAAAACCACAAAACTGCTGTTGACGGACGATTTCTTGTTTGGCCCGAATAAGGAGCGACCATCGTCATCATCGCTGGAGAAGAAGTCATCATCCAGAGTTCCGACGCGGGTCAGATGGAGAAAAGGGCGACGACGGTGGCGGTGAAAGGCCGCAGAAGAAGGATCTTCGGGAGATCGGAAGCGATTGGAGTTGGTATTGCCGGCAAGGTCAAGGCGAGAGAGGAGGGCTTTGAGGGAGGGATCGCGGTCGATGAAAGAGGTGACATGGCTAGTGCCGTTCTCAACGACGGTACGGAAGGATAAGATGAGAAGAGAAAGGAAAAGGAAGGTGACGATATTGGCAGAGAAAGAAGAGGCAGCTTCTCTGAGGAGTTGGGCAGTGGATCGTAGGTTCTGCAACCGAGGATGGGGGTTCATGGCGGATCTGCGATTGTCTATTGCCTTCGAATTCGCGTTTGTTGGGTCGAGGTGTTTTTTCGATTCGAGGTTTTCGTCGGTGGGAGATAGCCAGGTGGCTATGCAGCTGTGAACTTCCAGGTGAGAGTAGGAAGTCTTCACGCGCCGAAGCACGCCGTGAAATGCACGCCCGGAGAGGATAAGTGCTGGACGGTTCGGAATTAGATTTGTGATTCATTAAACGGGTGGAAAATAACCGAATTGTTCAACAAATTATAAGGTCATCGGGTCACGGCTCCGGAGCTCCCATTTTGTTACAAAAATCCCTGCGGCTGTCGCCCCCGATGCGAAGACTTCTTAACACATTATAAGAATTACTTAAAAGATAAAATAGATAAATATAAAAAATAACTCAAACTCTTAATATAAAAACTTATTTGATTTTTATTTTAACCCTAAGTATAAAATCCTAATCTACTTTATCTATTATATTTATATATATTTTTAAGGTAACTCTTATAATAATAGTAGTTTTAACCAATATACTTGATTAATAATGATATATTAGAAAAGACGACATCTATTTATTATAAATAACTAAATTAACTAATTTACTTAATCTACTCAAATTAGTCAACTAGCTCTAATAGTACTACCTCCGATCCTAATTATAAAGTCTCGTTGATACAAATGAGATCTTATGATTAGGACCGAAGTAGTATATAACAATATACGTGTATTGTTACTGTGAACTTTTTTTTTTTATATATCAAACAATTTCATACACAGAAGACAGGTAAAATCGCGGTCATGTTTCTCCTTTTATTTGGATTGGAATTGGACGACAGAACTCGGACTTGATTTTTTCCAGGTTCTCAACGCTAAATTTTCAATGAAGATATTGTACAACAATCGTTGTTAAATTATGAGATAGCAAGCGTATGATTTAGTTAATTAATTCAGATTTGTATTATTTTACCTGTATCATATTATTGTTAAAGACATATATCTCCCCGTCTTGTTTCAATGAATAATAATTTAGCGACCGTTCCGGCAAAAAAAAAAAAATGGATATTTCTTTTGTCGTGCAGGCGGGGTCGAGTAATTACACCCTCTTGATAAAAAAATTGTAACCTGACTTGGAGTTAAAGTCGATGATTTGATATGGTTTTATCTTAACTTTCCGAAAGACGCCATCGAACCAAACAAAAAATAAAGAAAAAGAAAAAGTTTAGAACGTGATATTTTTTTCCCCCCTCAAAGAAAGATCCTGTTAGATACTGTCAAGTCTGTCCAACTACAAGCTAGTTCGAAGGGTCCAGACTGCCAGCTGGGAGGTCCAAATCTCTTGCTGCAAACTATTAATTACAGTACACTTATGCGACATTACATTACATTACCATTCTTTATAAAGCAGGAATTCCTTGTTTGATAATTGACCTTCAGACGTTGCAGAATACATCATCTCACCTACTCCAGTTGTCTTCCTTAGACTGCACTACTCCGGCCATTCTCTGCCGTTTTATTCCCTGGCCACCGACTCAAGAGTCCCAACTCCATGAGGCAAGAGCCACACTAATGACCACCCCCTAATTCCATGACTACGAACGCAACTATAAATTATAATACAACAATGGCCTTCTCAGTGGTCGACAATCAGAACCTCCACAGGATGGGGAGTAAGGATTACTCAACGAAAATCAGGCTTGTCTGGAAATTTGCACCCAGACCTTTGCAAGATAGTACTTGCTGCGTAACATCCAGCTCTGATGCAGTCTCCTATGGTCTTCTCCTGAATCAATTGTGAAAGGAATCCTCCAACAAATGCATCTCCTACCAACAAAACAACGTTATATATCACCTTCATACATCACAGATAGTTATGCCTTGGCTGTATTGAACAGATATCATGAAAACGAATGGTATTTTTCACTTCTTTTCTTATACAATGAAGAGTTTATGCGCGTAATCGTACAAGCAGCTTTATACCACTTTGTAACTCCTAAGCAATGGGACAGTTACCTGCTCCGTTTGTATCAACAAGTTTCTCTTTAGGTAATGGTATCACGGGGAACTTTTTCACCTTCCCGTCCTCAGCAACACACACAGGATCTGCTCCTTGTGTGATAATGGTGATCCTTTTGTGTGTTCCTGATGCCTTTGGCAACTGGGAAATCTTCAGAGCTATCTCCTCCACGTTATCAATCTAGTCAATAGGTAGAGACCTCACAAGTCAATATCTAAAGCCCACAATGCAGAGATCTGCTAGCAATAGCAAGTCAAATTTACCCCCCAGCCATGCACTTCAGAGAATGACCTTGCCTCAGTCTCGTTTCCAAAAACGAAGTCCATGTACCTGAATCCAGAAACGCCATCCTTTAGATCATATGTAAATTTATTCACTTGAACTTGAATGAGAAAGTTCCTTACGGCAAGACTCCATCAAGTGCATCCTTGAAGAACTCACAGATAAACGGGGCAGAGAGGTTCATCATGAAGACCTGTATACAGAAGCAAAATAGGAAGACATCAGAAACTGCAAGTAAGAAGGCATGGCCAATTTCTTCTTATCAGACCTTATTATTTACAGCTGCATGTTCAGCAACTAACTGAATGGAATCAGGGGAGACGACGAGGAAGAAGCCAGCAACATAGAAATACTTGGCCTTGTCAACTATCAAAGAAAAGATTACATCATATCAGATATCAGTCACCGGAAATTACTAGGAAATGAAGGTGGGGGGGGGGTAGACCCAGCATGTTCCGAAAGGTACCAAAAGCCCAAATTTCTGGTCTCTTCAAATGTTCCGACCTGTAGCAACTTGCAGCCGCTAAATTGGCAACAAGAGACCTAAATTTAAAACCAACTGAAGATCATTAAGAAAATGTCCATACTATTACAAATGTCTTGAAGCCAAGATATAAGTTCTGGGAAAACAGCAGTAAAGGTCAGTATTAAGGGAGATAAGGGGAAGATCAGACTGATATCAGACCTTTCACCACCAACGACGCAAACAGCACAAGTTCCGGTAGGTGTGGTTTCATCTATGTGATATTGAACCTGATTTTGAATGAACAATGTATTTTAGAAAAGAGGATTCCGGGGTCCGCCTCAGAGTAACAAATTACGAAGTATAAGACAAGATAAAACCTACATTAACGCCAGCATCTTTTGAACTCTTCGTCATCTCCTCTCCAAATTTATCCTTCCCAATGGAACCAATGTAAGTTGTTAAACCTGGTGTTTGAAGCATCCACTACAAGACAAATAGTAAATTACTTTGACGCAGACTCCAGATTCTATTATGAATCATAATTGTTCAAGTACATACCTGTGCTACCCTGATTGAATTCTGAGTAGAACCTGACAATAAGAAATTTTTTGAAAATTCACCAATGAGTACTCTGAATTTTGTTCTGAAGTGTGCTTATGACATGACAAATAAATCAATTTTCTCAAATCCAATGTCAGACCTCACGTATTACCTCCAGCTATGTACTCCACGTTATATTTTGTGGCCATTTCTTCGTACCTGAGATGATCATATGCATAAGATTGGTTCAGAGTTCAACCCACAGTTATATTAACTCATGTCAAGGAAAATGATTCCAAGATGATAAAGAAAATGCAGAGCGCAGATTCTCTTGGGAACCAACTGTTCCCAGGTTTCCTACACTATATTCTACTTTTACTAGGTAAACAGGTCATATACTGTAATTTTCACAGAATGATGCAATAAGAAGATTAACTAAAAGCTCAATAAGCCAAAACAATGTCACTTCGTTGGTCTGCGAATAAAAGTTAGTAGTCCTTCATATTACCGAATATGCCTAAGCATAAAGAGGGAAATGTGCAATTGAAGGATGACGGTTCCAACAGTGATTAATGATTAACATAAGTCGGACAATGACCACTATCAGTAAGAACTTGAATTTGTCAACAACTGCAGTGTAGGCATCGAGTGAGATTTCTTACATAGGCTGATGCTTTTCGTCCGCAGGAATTGCATCGTTCAACTTGAGGTCGTATCTGTCACACAAAAACCAGGTCAAATCGTCCAGAAAAGGGAGATGTGATCCTTGACATTCATGATCATATATGAGTCAATCACGAATTTTTTGACAAATCAGGCAATGAGAGACCTCGTATCCACATGATAGAACAAAGTTTGGAATAGAACTGATCGTCAGATACTATCCATCCATAAACTTGTAGGGCGGAAGCCCAGAAATCGGGAAATACATCACTGTTACCGCAAGAAAAAACAAATTCTGTAAACTTGCCATTTTGGGAAAGTCCAAACGGACACTCACTGGAATTCTCTTGCAAGCAAACTAAATGAAATAAACATGGTAGGCTGTCTCTAAGATATGGATTAAAGAGCACATAGGCAGGCGTGAAATGAAGCTCAACGAGACATATAAGATTAGACTAGTCTCAGATTGGGGAACTATTTGAAACTTAACAAAAGAATATTGCCTGAGAATCAGCCAGAAAATGAAGGAAGAAGACTACGTAGAGAATGAGAGGCGAAGAAAAGAGGGAAGAGATGCATACTTTTGCAAGAAGCCAGGGTCGACGACGGATGAGATGTCAAGGAGGGGATTACCCATTCCCAATAGAATGCCTTGGGATGCCATTGGTGGTTGATGGGAGAGACAGGCAGAAGCTGCAGGAGCGGCTGGGCGGAATTTGGAGCCATTTACTCCTTCACAATATTTTATTTGTCAGTCAATTTCGTATCCATCAGAAGATATCATAGGATCATACGCATCTGCCATTCTCTTTTTGAGAAGTCAGAATCAACAGTCCCACCAACTGGCCATTCTCGTTAGTGGGGTTGAAAATTGAAATCAGCATATGCCCTCCAAAGCGTCCGAAATGAGTAAATTCTGCGGCGCGCACACATATACTTTGAAGCACGCGTATGTTTTGTAAATTAACCAAAAACTAACAAAGTGAAACATGCATTCAGTTTCAAATTTCAATACCAGTATCTTTTTCATGACTTAAATAACTCCTCTAAACAATGTTTAAAAATATCCATTCATGAAATCCTCATACTAACGGCAGAGATCGTGGGTGAGTGCTAAACTTGTGAAACTTAATACCTCTGGTATTAGGTATAAGAGCTGCTTTACTAGATCGAAGAGATTAAAAAAAATTACTTAATTATGACATATGTTATACCATCTTTTTAAAATATTTATATAAATTATTAGATTATATATCAATTTATAAGTCACGCAAATTAGCTTGAAGAAAAACAGTAAATATTACCTCTAATCCTTAATATAAAAATTTTATTGAAATGGTGGATTTGATCTCAAATATATGATCTCAGTCCATTTTGTTTCTTATTTTTTTTAAAATATCTCTATTAATTGGGAGAAGTTTTCATCAAATGTTATTTCTACGCAAATAATTGAAAATGATAGTGTAGGGACACTAATACTCATCTGTAACAAATAAAAAATAGAAGTTGCTTTTCAAAAGAATAATATGAGCATAAATGTATGCGCACGCGCGAGTGAATGTGAGAGGGAGGGAGAGAGTCATACCAAGCATCCGAAAGTCCAACCACAACAAAACCAACTAAAAATCCATGGTCCATCCACTGAAACACAACCAAAAAGTTACAGAAAAATCAAAACAAATAAGCAAAGAAAACTCTGCTTCAAGATTTGTGCCTCTAGACTGTAATGACCCAATTTCTGTGAAGAGAATCTCACCGTGAAAGTGACTAGAAGGGGGGGTTGTCTTACAAATAATACTAGTTAAAAACCATAATTTCTATGCATAATACTAGTACTTGTTGATTGACATAAATTTGACTAAATGGGGAAAAAAAAAATAAAGGAGGATATGAATATGCGTCTAAGAAAATAAAGAAAGAGCGTTAAATAATTATTTACTATCTTAATCAGGATTGAAAATGAAGATAATATCCATCATCTAACAAGAAAAGCGCGATGATATTCTAAAATCAATTAATAATAATTCCAAATGTTTGATGTAATTTTGAAAAGGGAAAATGAATTTTCAGCCGTTGTGTAATTTTAAAACGTGGGTCAGTCATCCGGATTATAAAAGAGAAGACAAAGAAGTCGTGGAACTTTTTTTTATTTTTGGCCAACAAATGGTTGTGGAGTTGCAATCCAATTTTGGGGCTGCTTGTTTCCTTTTTCTTCAAATCCCAGGTTAGTTATAGTGAGGCGTCTTATGAGAAAGAAGGGACACAAGATTACAACACTTGTAACAAGAATGCATAACATTGGAGCACTAAACTCATGGTGAAAATATTAGTCAGCGTAGACGCAATCGAACTTCCACATTTAGGTGCTAGCTCTAAACTCGTGATCGTGGTCTCGCGGCTATGATAGCATCAAATTATAATAGGAGTACTTGAAGAGATACGGTTCTGGAGAGCTTTGGAAGTTTGGTGAACAATCCAATCCAATCCAAAGGTTCAAGACGGGGAGCTTTCAGGTCCCAAGAAACAAAAGAAAGAAAGAAAAAAGTTGGACAGGATAATGTAAACCTCTCCAATTGCAAAGATACTTAGGGTGTGTTTGGATGAAACCAAACCGTGGTTTGGAAAAGTGATTCTGGAGAATAGATTTTGGGGAGAATAGATTTTGTGAAGAATATATTTTGTAAAAAAGTGATTCTGAGAAGTGAGAGTGTTTGGATAGTTGTTATCAGAAGCACTTTTTATATATACAAATTACTAAAAAAAAGACATAAGTTATTATGATAATTACAAAAAAAATAGATTTTATGATATATTTTAATTTGAAGGAATAAAATTATTAATAATATATTTTTTACCAACATAATTAATAATACATAAGATAATATAATTAATAAATAATTAATGTGTATATATATTTATAAAATATAAGATTAAATATGTTTATCAAAAAATATGTTTATAAAAAAAATAACAAGATACATATCATATAGGCTCTCACACTCTCCCTTTTTTCTCCAAAAGCAAAAAAATTTTGCTTTTTTCAAAACCATGGTTTTGGAGTCAAAACCATGGTTTTGACCCAAAACCATGGTTTTGGTTTTTAGAGGGGGTGTTTGGGTGATTGACACCCCAAACCATGATTTGGGTCCCCAAACCATGATTTGGGTCCCCAAACCATGGTTTGGGGTGTCACCCAAACACACCCTTAGAGAGATGCAGCTAGAGCCTAATGTGATGACTGCAACAAATTTCCTCAGCCATTGTCTTTTCTACTCAACGAGGGTTACTCCACTTCAAAATTTGTCATGGACAACACGTTCGCATTCCACATTATTATCCTCTAGTAGGCGTATAATCACAAGACAGTTTGAAATGACTGTAAAACAAAATCTTTAGTTTGATGACATAACATCATATGGTGCTTTTATTTGGCTACATTATTAACAAAGAATTAAGGATAACCGAGGTTTCCCATCCACGCGGTTACATTTTAAGAGTAGAGACTCCATCGCCCTCATTAATGCCATGCAGGCAATAGCCCCAGATATTTGAAGCCATGTTTGCCCATCCATTCCTCATCTTTTGAGGTAACATGTGCAGGTGAGCCATTCATTTAAGTTGATGTAATCCTACTCTTCTTAACAGGAAAAAAACTTGTAAATAAATTAGAACTTGGCTGGGGAAAAAACCACAAGGAATGAATTTTCTTTTTGGCTGACCCCAAAGCAAAAATTTAAAGATGATCACAAATTGCTTTTGTAAAGTCAGTTGTTGATGAACTGCCACCAAGGTCAGCCGTTCGGTACTTTCCTTCAGCAATTGTGTTGAGTATGGCATTTTGAATCCGCTCAGCCTTGTCATGGAGCTCAAGATGGCGCAGCATTGTAACAGCACTCAGCAGCAAAGCAGTTGGATTTGCCAAGTTCTACATAAATCCGAAGAAAATATGAATAAGCAACGCAACATCTTGAAATGAGCGTCAATGACACTATGACCCAGGCTGCATTTGAGAGGAAAATAATTTGGCAACTAAATAACAACAAAAAATCAGAAAATCCAAGTTTCTTCTTGTGAGATCATTAATTTCTGTCTAAGTTTTTATTATCTAGCCTCAGTCTGCCAGCCAATCTAGACAATTTACACAAGAACATCTATCTTCAAAGTGACCATGTCAATTAACGCAAAACTTCGATAAAAATGTTTAAATAAATTGAGCGCACAAGGTTAATTACTGCAACAAATTTTTTCATAGCAGGGTAACGATACTACCAGAAAATTGAAGTACACGGATGACAGATTGTAGACATTTCAAAAGATCTCATTTGAAAAGCACCACCACCAAATTTGACTTCCTAGAATCCTAGTTGGGAAAAACACGTCCACTAACCCAATTCTTTAGTACACGGGAAATTTTCATTATCAGCAACCAAAACAACAATGTTAAAAATAAAATCAATAACTTCACCCTTGGTCTGGATGGCGGGACGATTATGTAACTTAGGCTATCAATTCCTCCAATGCCATCACAAATCAAACACAAGTTTTGGGGGGGGGGGGGGAATGCAAACTATAAAATAACAAGGTGAAAAGATTGCTTGTTCGAAAAGAACAAAATGTGAAAAGATTGAAGACTAACGAAGAATAGGGAGTAGTTGGAACAGCTCACCTTTCCAGCAATATCAGGTGCTGAACCATGCACAGCCTCAGCTAGTGCAATACCGCCCTCACCAATGTTGCAGCTGCCGACATTACAAAATTGCATCAAACGGTACTCATAACATTCTACATTTTTGGACCAAAAACAAAAACGAAAATACCTTGGTGTTAAGCCCAATCCTCCAACCAAGCCAGCACAAAGGTCACTGATAATATCACCATAGAGGTTAGGCATCACTAAGACATCAAACGCAGATGGATTCTTCACAAGCTGTAAATGGGCAACAGCATGTGTTATTCCATTTTGACACAACAATTTCCAGATGCAATTGCATCACACATCTAATGTGCCTAAATCCATATAGGAAGACGCCATACCATCATACAGCAATTGTCAATGACAACTTCCTCATAAGTTATCTCAGGATATTTCTCAGCAACCTCACGGCAACACTGAAAATAATTCAAAATCTAAGTCAATGGAAGGATTCATGGCTAAAAATTGAAGCCAATTGATTGTGCGTGCAATTTTAAGTATCTGTGAACCTTGAGGAAAAGTCCATCAGTTTTTCGCATAATGTTGGCCTTATGTATTGCAGACACCCTCTCTCTACCATGTGTCTGGGCATAATGAAAAGCATACTCAGCCACTCTTAAACTTGCTTGGCGTGTAATAATTTTGAGGCTTTCTACTACACCTCTCACAACCTGTCAACAGTAGATGGGGGTTGATGAGAGTTAATATCAGTCATAAATTCAATGGTAGAATGTCACATCAATTGTTAAAAACTTACCTGATGTTCAAGTCCACTGTACTCCCCTTCTGTATTTTCACGGATAGTGATAAGGTCTACATTATCATAGCGAGTTTTGTAGCCGGGAAGACTATGACAAGGTCGGACATTGGCATACAAATTAAGTTCTTTCCTCAGAGTAAGGTTTAATGAACGATGACCTTTTCCAATAGGGGTGGCCATTGGTCCCTTCAAACCAACCTTATTTTGCCTAACTGATTCTAAGCTTTCCCATGTTAAAAAGCTCTGTGTTCTAGGATCAATTGTATCCCCAACATAGTGCTCTTCCCATTCTATCGGCACTTCAGCTGCACTGAACACCTAATTGCAAACGAAGTTGTTGAAAGAACAGTACATTAAATTTACTGAATAAATCAAGTTTCATCAACATGCATAAGAAGAAATATACAGAGAAAGAGAGACTAGGCAGACTAAACCACAACTTCTATTAATCTATTTCAGCAACCAAGTAAATCAAATTTGCCATTCAGCTATAGCAACAGCCTGACTCAAATTACCAAAGTACAAAACAGATATCATAATCCATAAAACAAACCTTCGCAAGCACCACCTGGAAGTCTAAAGCTTTGATCATGGGCCACAGCAGCTATTCTTATTGCAAGTTTCACATCTAAGTAACACCCGATCCCGATCCAACAGTTTTACTATACATATATATTTATATTTAACAACAACATTCTAAGAAAGAATATTTTTAGATACCAGTAGTTGTCCAGTCGTACCCAAACAATAAGATTCCAGAGGGAAATGCACCTAAGATCAAATATTTTGAGCCGGCTTCTCCATCCCATGTTTCATCTTGGCATCAATGCCTTTGTCTTTCTCCGTTTTGATATTAAAAATCAGATATTCAAAGGATACTATAGCTTAAAGATGGTATATGTAGGCCACGCTAAAAACTTGAGAATTCTCATTCGGAACTTAACTTTGGTATATTTACAAGCATAATATGAAATGGTCCATCCATCTTATATCATCTTCAACTTGAACCAGATTATGAATATCCCGTTTGCAAGAAGTTTAGGTTGGAAAGGCAACAGTTTAACGGTATTTTCAAAGCTCAAACTAGTTACACTCACGTTGACCTTGAGATTCAGGGAGAACTCAGACAAATGATTTCCTGGAAAAGGTTTCCTATAGTTCCTAGCATTCAGAACACAAAATAGTTACCCAAAAGCCCCAAAAAAAAAATCCACTATTTAATGCCGACACATTTTCCATGCCTGGTGTAATAGTCAACTGCAAAATGTTGCCTCGTTTAATTCTTATCTCAAAGGGAGAATACCTTCTAAGTTATTTTTTCCACAAAAATATGTTCCACCTCTCAAACCATTTTCTGTAAAAACAAAGGGCGAGCGTGCCAAATATTCGCAAAAACGATGCCCATTTTGAACAGAATAGCATTCAATGGTGCAGAGAATACTCTTCAAAAAATCGTCCAGACGCAAACCACACCAGTCAATCGGGAATGCATAATTAAAAAAAAAATGTGTAGAAAAACAAATCTGAAAGTGCTACGTTAAAAAAAAAAATTAAAAGACAAAATCCAGAAGCGTCAATGCGGAACAGACAGTTTAGCAGATAATCACAAGTCTCGACATTGAATTAATGAATTTAAGGTCAAATTAAACCCGGGGCTCCGCACATTTCGGACAGTAAGAAGCATGTGAATCAACAACGGAGCTCCCAATAATTAGTTCCGTACAGTAATTTGCGAAGAGCTATTATTCAAATCAAGGCTAGAGAATACGGAATTGAAAGTAAGAAATAATGGCAGGGGAAGAAAAACCTGTTTGACGGAGTCGGCGATCTCGGGGCCAATACCGTCGCCAGGGAAAAGAGTGGCTCGGATCGGAGTAGAAGCGGAAGAGAAAGCCCTAAGATCCGAGAAAGAGAAAACCTGGCTGCTGCGCCTCCCAAGAAATCGTCTAAGAAGCTGAGAGGCCATAGTTGACGACGAACACCGATGGAGAAGCCAAACTATAAACTGATTCTTTCGGAAAGTCGAAGGTTCCAAGTGCCAGTGCAGGGACGCACAAGGCCAGGCCAATTACAATTCAAAGGGTCACTCTCCCTCGGTGCTTCCCCTTTTTATGTTTAGGGACCGAGTGCGATGAATAGTCCTTCTTCTCGGCGCGTTATTTCTCATTTCTTTCCGCCAACCTTAGAGCGCCGTTTCAAAGCCCGACCGCAGGCCCAATAGAAAAAAAAAAAAAAAGATAACTACAATCAGACCTCAAAATAGAAAAAAAAAAAAAAGATAACTACAATCAGACCTCAAAAAATATTTTAATTACTTTAAAATCTATTTACAAGTGAAAAGCAAGTAATAACAAATTTTAGAGTAAAAAAGAACAACAGTTTTAAGTTGGTCACCTGCAATTAAGACTTTTTGATAATTAAACAGTACAAAATAGAAATTAGGAAATGATCAAGAGATTATTCACAAAATTGGAACCATCGTTGAACACCTTACCTGTCTTAAAAAGACGAGAAAGGGATTCAGTTTCCAATTTTTGGATGGTAACTATCAACTCCACAATGGATTGAGTTTTAATAATGTAAGGGATTCAAGAATCAAGAAGCCTCTTATGATAACTTTGGAATTTCGGCATATTATTATTTTAATTTATTAAAAGATCCTGCGACATAATTTGATTATATATATTTATCTATATTATTTTTCTGACACATTAATCTCTTTAGAATCCAAAAAAAAAAAAATCACGTAGATATAGATATTTTTTTATCTTTTGTTTTGTTGTAAGATATTTTTTATTTTAACCTATGAGGATAAGTCTAAAAATTAATCCCCTAATTTTCATTTAAAAATCCTAAGGATCACAGGATAACTCCTAAGGATATCGGCCACGTGGACATATTATGCACTGACATTTGACAAATTCCAGAAAGGGATTTCACCACCGTGAGGGAGCCATTTATTTACCGCTTAATTTTTTTAGACGACCATTTCTTGCTTAATTAATTCTTAGACAGTTGTCAACCAAATTTTGATGGGCGATTACTGATTTGAAACAAAACGTTTGCCCGCCAAGTCTCTAGCACTATCCAAGTTCATCGAACAAAATTCGATATTGCAGCATTGACCAATACATAACCTGTTGCGGAAGCGTTGTGATTTGGCTTATAGATCACTTGGGAAAGGGGAAAAAAAGACAAACCGTATTGCGTATCTTTACTCTGAACAAATGACTTTGGTGGCCAAAACAGAGAAATTTAGGAGACGCGTTCTTGAAAAGAAACATGCCGTTTCCATCAATCGGGGGCATATATTCCAGTAGCGCTCCAAGCGATGACAAACAAATTAAATCTCAATTTCAAAGAAAAGTTATAATATCCTCCTGATATTAAGCAAACTAGGACATACAAGCATCTTTCTGGGTTGATTTGCCTGAGGCCCCCATCACCAAACTAACAAACCAACTGTTTATAACTGCACATAACGAAGATATAAAAGGAAACCATCTCGACTAGGAAGCTGAAGAATTAACAGATTGGGAGAGGGGCGCCATTCCACTGGCCAACGCATTCCAGAAGAGGATCAATGATCTTGCCCTGACATAAAGCTGTGAACACCTTGTCGCATTCCTCACCTGGTGAAATCACCCTCTCGCCGGTTAGCAACTGAGTCCCCAGCTCCTCTCTCACAAACTTGTACAGAGGGTATGACCTGCATTCCTTGATCCTGTTTGGAATTTCAGAATTGCCGGTCTCGTATGCGACTCTTGCACCCTCAACTTCCTTCGGCAATACATTCTTCAACTCCTCCTCGAAAGTTCCAATCTTTTGGAAGATTGATGTGCTCGTGTTCTTCTCGTTTTCGGCATTGGCCAGAGCATGGTCCACCAGAACTTGCCTGAGTTTCTGCATCAATGGGTAAATAGCACTGCAGGGATCATCAGCGTAGGCAAACACGTGCTCCCTGTCTACAACTTTCAGTAAATCCTTCTCGCAGAATCTTGAAGGATGGAGTTCTCCGTTCACACCAGTGGTCAGAGTTCTCTTGGCAACTTGGCTAACTGTGTTCTTCACTGTGTTCTTCAAGTTCTCTTCCAAGTGCCTCAAGTCAATTGCTTGGCAGAGGGCGACTAAAAATGTGGAAGACATGAGCTTTAAGATCTCAATGGCTTCGTTTGTTTTCCTAGACGAGATCAAGCCCAAAGAGTTCACATCTTGGTTGTGTTGCTCGGCACTTTGGACGTGGCTTGTTACGGGATTGGCAAGATACTGAAGTTCAGAGCAGTAAGAAGCCATGGCGATTTCAGCCCCCTTGAAACCATAATCCAAGCTGGGGTTTCTACTGGCAGTCAGATTGGAAGGCAAGCCATTGTTGTAGAAGTCGTTGACGAGCTCAGAGAATTGAGCAAACATGAGCTTTCCGATGGAAGCGATAGCCAGACGCGTGTTGTCCATGGAGACTCCAATTGGGGTACCCTGGAAGTTACCACCATGTAGAGCCTTGTTCCTTGAAACGTCGATCAAGGGGTTATCGTTCACAGAGTTGATCTCTCTCTCAATTGACTTGGTGGAGAATCTGATAACTTCAACGAGAGGGCCAAGCCACTGTGGTGAAGTTCGAAGGGCATAGCGATCTTGTTTAGGCTTCTGCAGAGGATCCATCTCGTGCAACTTCTTGGCTGCTTTAACATAGGAGCTTCCATCCAAAATGTGTTCCATGATAGCAGCGGCCTCAATCTGGCCAGGATGGTGCTTCAATTTATGGGTCAAATGGTCTGTAAATTCAGGCTTCCCTTGCATGACTTCAGCGAAAATAGCCGAAAGAACTTCAGCGAGCACGGCTAGAACGTTAGCCTCGAACAGAACCATAGAAGCCAAGCCAGAACCAACGGCGGTGCCATTTACAAGAGCGAGCCCTTCCTTGGGCTGCAACTCGAAGAACTCGGACTCGATGCCTGCCAATTGGAAAGCTTCCTTGGGATTAAGGGCTTCACCGCTGGGTCCAACGGCCTTGGAGTTAGGTCTGCCGGTGAGTAAACCGGCGATGTAAGAAAGAGGGACGAGATCGCCGGAGGCTGTGATGGTACCACGAAGTGGCAAGCATGGGGTGATGTTGTGGTTGAGGAACTTGGTGATGGCTTCTAGGATTTCAAATCGGATGCCAGAGTATCCTTGGAGAAGAGTGTTGATTCTGACTAGCATGGCTGCTCTTGTGGCGGAGTGTGGCAGAGTTTGGCAAGTCTCTGTACCATTGCCGAATATTCCGGCGTTCAAAAATCTGAAATATAAAGGACCCAATGATCAGAAATGGAATTCATATATTACCACTCTTCATATTCGGAGATTAACTGGCAGATCAACACTCGCGGTGAAATTAAAATCTTCGCCTTGAAGAGTCAACGGCCAAGAATAAAAGCACAAAAAAGGAATATCTATGATCACCAATAATTTGGTTAAGAATTTGGATGCTACACCGGTGGCCAACCAACGTAGTCATGTCCGGAGACCGACCTGGCGTTCAAACCGGTGATGCATGTTCTAATGTGCTTGTCCTAATTCCAAGGCGCTTCCCAGCTACCCGCTAAAGTTACCAGTGCCCCGCTTATCCAAAAAAAAAAAAATTTATACCTACCTACCCCCTTTTATTTTTAAAATCCTTTTTAATCAGGATATATATAACGGCAGTAGGTTGTCGACAATCATAATCTCAAATGATTTTAGAGCTGAAATTTTAACAACATAAAAGTTAAATTATTTGGACGAAAACGAATTACACGTCATATTACAAAATTCATATATTCTTTTTATTATTCACTATGTTTTCTCAATATTTATATATACTTTTTATTATTAGTTGAAGTTGGATTTATTTCCTTTGGATATTTGACATGATTTCAGAATTTAAAATCCTTTTCTCTTGGCAATCTTTTTAATTTTTTCACTAAAATCATTTTCTTAAAAAAAGTTGTCTTGCAACTTCTTTTTCTTTAAAATAAATATATCAATCTAAATTAGATTGTTAAATAAACATTTTTCAACTCTTCGTATGATATAAATCATTCATTAACGATTATTCCCTATTTTTCAAAACTAATTTGTTACCCGAAAACCCAACCTCCATACATGTATTGTGAGAATATATATATATATATATATATATATATATATATATAATACTAGTATGAAGTTCTCTGCCTTCTTACGGATTAGGTAGCTTTTTGCCTTTTTTTATCTGTCTGTCATTAACCGATCACCCGGAATTTTAACGTATCATCATGAAAAGAAACACCAAAGGTAAAACTGGAGGCGGATCATGAGTTCACGATGAGGCATGAGTAGAAACTAGAGAGGAACCGTACCTGATGAGCTCTTTCTGCAAAGCAGCGCCTTGCTTTGTTCTTCTGTGAGAGGTGGCCCCGAATCCGGTGGTTACACCGTAACTATCGGTTCCCTTGTTCATGCTGTCCATGACCCAGTCGCTGCTGGCCTTGACGCCGGCCCTGGCAGACTCCGACAGCTCCACCTTCACTCCCTGGTCATGTGAGGCAATGGCAGCCACCTGAGAGATGGTGAGAGTCTCGCCGCCAAGCCTGACCACCGGCTTCCGGTACTCCTCCACCATGCGCTTCACCTCGTCCAAGTGGCTGCCCTTGAGGGACTCGGCGGCGACCCCCCAGTTCAGGGGATCAGCCTTGCCATTACTCAAGCAGAAAGAACCATTCTGGTGGTGACCGTTAGCCTGGGCGACGGACTCCATGATAATAATGACGTAGAAGAAGTAGTGGGAGAAAAATGAGGAAAATTGCAAGGATGAGATTAGTTAGGTGAGGAGGAGAGGTAGGAGATGAGAGGAAAAGGGAGAGAGGAAATCTTGGGGAAGAAGGATGGGATTTCCTGAGAGGAAGAAGGGGAAGAGAGATGCGTTATATAAGAGAGGCTGAGAAGGAGGTGAGGGCGTGTTCTGGGTAGGTGGGCATAAGGAGCGGCAGCAGGCCACAAGGAGGGGGTTGGTGGTTGAGAATCATTATGTGCCGTGCGATCCTCAACGAGCGATCTCACGGCCACCGTGTTGCAACGTGGAACTACTGTATCGCATTATAACAGCGTCAATGGTGGGTAGCTGAGTGCCATGTCAATGCAAGTGGACGACCCGAGAGTAGGTGAGTAACTAAGAAGGGGCCATGTCTCATATTTGGCGTTGGAGACGTGGACTATGCATCAATTGAACCCGTAAACTTGTTGCCTCTAGCCAACATAAATAAATAAATATATATATAGGTAAATTACGTCACATCTTTATCGGCAATATTTCACATGACGACATACAAGCCAATAACTCATGCTCTTCGATCTCTTTAGAGCAGTTGATCTAAACTCTTCTCTTTTTATTTTAAAAAGATTTTTTTTTTTGAAAACTATGTCATTAAAATTTTTCGTGTGGTAGCCAATACATACAAATAACAAAAATTATAATTGAAAATTATATGTAATTTGAACATTTTGCTACAAAATAGTTTGGCTCCTAATATACATAAAAAAAATCTGGGGTACGTATGTTACGGGGGCCATGCATGCCAACCACGAAATTAAAAGTTGCCTGCCTCTTGTCCTTTTTTTTCACGGCTTCTTCTTTAGTTGCGATATGTTTCCTGTTTAGGCACCTCGGTTCTGGACAATGATTAATTTATTACTTCTTTTTTCTCGTATCTCATTTAAATACAGTATATGTTGAAATTACGGTGCATGCAGGCGGTAACAAGAACACAGCTAATTTACAATTTTTTTAGGGAAAACCATATTGGAGGTACTTATACTTTTTTTCAATTTTCAATTTGGTACCTATGTGTTTTTTGTTCTTAACTAAATCTTTAATTTTGCTCTATTAACATCATTAATCCTTATGTAGAGACTAAAAATATCAATAGAACAAAGTTATAAGAGCTAATGTTGCTAAAAAGATAAAATTAAATGTTTAATTAAAGGGAAAAAACACATAGGTACCAAATCAAAAATTGAGAGAAAGTATAGGTACCTTCAATATGGTTTTCCCATTTTTTTTATGACTACTCATTTACAATTTTGGACAGCTATAGAGCACTCATTTTTGCAGGATTATTAGTTGTGTGATGATTAAACAGACGTAATTAATATACTCTCGGCAATATATAACGTTTTCTCCTCTAAGTTTCAACTATAATTAGTGCAAGTACTTAAAATCTACTCCTTTGGTCCTATTTATAGGGCAGAGAGAAAGTTTTTTTTTATCCTACTTATAAGTCATTTTATTAGTTTTTTTACTCATGTACTCTATTGTTCTTTATTTATTATAGTGTATATAGTTATTTTTTTTAAAATGTGTATATATTAAAGGGTTAAGGTGCATCCAAGTAACAGATCTGTTAACATAGGATACCGGTGCACCATTTTAATTACTTTGAGGGCAAAATTGCACTATAAATTACTTTAGGCCACTGGGTGCACCTGGAAAAATACTTAGGGGTGCTGGATGCACCTTAACCCCGAAAAAAATTCCACATCACCTGCTTATTAGACATGCCAGGTCAGACTATTTTGGTCAAACTTATGCTGACTCAACAATTTAACGGTCAAAATAACAGATCTGTTAGCATGGAATACCGGTGCACCATTTTAATTACTTTGAGGGCAAAATTGCACCATAAATTACTTTAGGCCACTGGATGCACCTAACAAAATACTTGGGGGTGCTGGATGCACCTTAACCCTATATTAACTAGGGGTAGAGTTGAAAAGTTATTATATTTTAATCAAAAGTTAATGCAATTTAAGGTTTTTCTTGGTCTATGTGAAACATGTTAGAATATAAATAGGATGAGAGGAGTATCACCTTCTGTTATTAACGACTTAAAAAATAATGAAGAATATAAAATACGCGGAAGAAGCTGTATAATGACATTTTAAGACCAAAAATATAATCATGGGCATATTAAGCGTACTTGGTCATGCTTTGGCCCGGGGAGGAAAAACAATAAGATACTCCATTCATTCAAAATTACAAAGCATCTTAATTAGCTGTAAGAGTGGAGAGTCAAGTGACTCGTCGGTCTATTGGAGTATTTTCAAGCATCAAACCAAAAAACCAAAAAAAAAGAATTTGAAAGTCAAGCAAGATACCTCGAATAAAACTAAACATAAGCCACCCTCTTTGAACGCTGACCCGAACACACCCCCGACGGGCCCCCTTATTAGAAGCCCCCGGCTGATATTTCATTATTACATGAAATATCACCCTTCTAAAATTAATTTCTGCAAATAATCATGATATAGTATCCGTAATGAAATATTTTTTTAAAAATAAATAGCATGTTTTCACATGAAAATAATTTAAATAATATGATAAAGATCACATGCTATGATTTCTTGAAAAATCCGTTTCTATGCAGTTTGCACCAGTAAAAGGAGAGATAATAACATGCTAAAATGCGCAGGCAGTCATTAATTTGAGTGAGTAAATTTATATCTAAAAATCATGACAATGATTTAGCCAGACGCTTTGCTTTGTTGACCCAAGATAAATTACTAACACCAAAGTTTGTGGGGGCTATATATGATCATTATATGGGATATATAAAATTAGTTTAGAAGACCAGGTAAGTGGAAAATGTCAATGAACGGCAAGTTAGCCCGCGACAGTACCATCTGCATGCCTGGATGAAGTTCCGAGATCCACATAAACATATTTGTGTGCTTGTGTGTTTAAATTGTACTGTCTCCGGTTTTAAATATAAAAACCGGTTAGAAATTCAATTTAGTCATAAATATAAGACTTTAATTAATTTATTTATTTTTTAAAGTAATCCCATGACTGTACATACATAGTATTAAATAGTTTTTATTTTAATACACATGATTAATAAAGGTATTTTTAAAAAGATATCACCAATTTAATATGAATAGCTAATTTTTTTAATATTTACAAACTAGTTATCTACATCTTATGCATGTAGTATTAAAAAAAACGGGTGGAAAATGTCAAAGCAATGCAAACGACGCTAGCATAAAGGCGAAATAATATGTGGATAAACCATGTTGTCTTGCTGGAAATAACTTAGAGAAGATAATTTACCATACTCTTTTGATACTATTTACAAAAAATTTGTAGTATGTGTCACTGAAATAAAACATAAATAAATCTCATTATTCTTTAAGCTCCTCAAATTAATTAACTAGTTCTTGTAATTAGGATTGGGTGTAGTATACTTTAAAAGAATAGTATGCAAAATAATGAATTGAGATAAAATTATGAATTCAAACAAAATATTCTCTTTATCTTGCAAAAAGAATTAGGGGAGTAGTTTGTATGTTTGTGATGCGAAGTAAGAATGGGTGGACGGTTGGGATGGAGCCAAGTCAAGCAATTCTTATTGTACGTGACAACAAATTAAAGGGGGAATGTGAGCGTGAATAATGAACCTGAGACCACGTGATATGATGAAGACGCGTGTCCACTGATTCTTTCTCCCGCTCACCAGTGACCACCAAGGCATGTTATGAAAATGAGCGCCCTTCTCCCTCATAAATATATTTCAGCATAAAAACCTTATGAGTGAAAAGTTTAATTCACAAAAATGCTTTTCACACACACGCGCGCGCGCGCGCACGTATTGCCTTTATGTCGCTTTCTTTTTTCTTTTTGACATTACAACATAATCACAGTTTTCATATTACAGTACACAACTTTAATTCAAAGCACCATAAAATGATGGTTCAAGGTGGGGAACGAAAAGCTCATCAAAATGCATTAAATAATATTCAAACACAGCACGTCTCTTTTGTTTTATTATATTTGTGCGCATGAAAAAACCTTACTATTTTTGTGGAAATTTTAATATGAATTTTCTCTTGTGTTCTACAGTGTACTTATGTATAATTAACTAGTATATGATATCTGGCATTTTATATTTTGAGATTTAATTTGATATAAATAATATTATAACACGTTGAAAATACCCCAAAAAAAAAAGCCGTTATGTTTGACAGGGACCAAGTACTGTAGATGCAGTCTTTTTGGATGAGTTTGAAGGGAACGAAAGTGTTGACGATGTTATAATTAAGCGATAATATAATATAAAAACGAGAGTTAATTGTAATTGTGAGTTATAATATTCCCAAGTCAAGTACAGATAGCTAAAGTGGTCAAAGCGAGTACTAGTGCACGCTATTACTAATACGCATACCCGAAGCAATAAGCCAATTATTAATTATTTTCTGGGTCAAATAAGCCCATTATTAATTAGTTAAAAGATTATTTCAAGCGGATCATCATCTACCTTTCAGGTATGCGCGTGAGGGGTGGTAGTTGTGTTGTGTTGCGCGCTTGCGCGCGCGTCCTTCCTTTTTGATTTTTGATTTTTGATTTTTTTTTTGGGGCTACGCGATGGGGTTGTTGTGACCTGTAAACAACTATTATAAAGGATATGATATAGGCCTACTTAGTTAAATATGTCAATATCAATAATTTAATTTGCAGTTCATGTTCGTTTTTAATTTTTATCAACATTTGATTGATGACAGTTTAGTTATTATAACTAAGTCATATTTGTATTATTATCTGGTGACGAAATAAATGAACAATGAGCTCAATAAAGTTCCAATCAATGAAGTCCCTGTAAGAATTCAATTAGAGCAACTTTACATGCATTATACTAAAGATTTCAGTTAAAATCAGTTCATACAAAAAATTATTCGCAGTTAAATTGAAGTTCTCTGTGGTTGGTTAAGGAATATAAAAGCAAGGAAAGGGTATTTAAAAAAAATAGATATTTCAGATAAAATAACAATCTTGTACTAAAGTCTGATTATGGAAGAAAAAATATAGTTACTACAAAATGTTAATGATGAGCATCATTAATATGTCATCCTATCTTTACATTGGTATGTTGCTTATTTATTATGAAATTTTTTAGTGAGTACATTAATTTTCTTTTTACAGTGATAAACCATAACACCGTTGATTAAAATTTAAAATAGACAATCGTTAACAGCCAGTTATCCTAGCAACAACGTCACCCATCATGTTTAGATAAGATCTCGAGTTAAAATGTCCGTATCCGTATATGTATTTAAATTGTATTAAATTAAAAGAAATTAAAATGGACGGAGGGAGGGGGTGAGAGAATGAAGAATTAAGAAGCTAGCTTTTGTGAATATGAGACAAGGCAAGATAGAGCTGGTCAAAAAAAGACAAGGCACGATAGATTGTTAGATACTTAAAGATATGAAGAAGTGCATTCATTTTGAGTCCCAAAATAAAAAAAATAAAAAATAAAAGGAAGTGTCCCCATTTCACCAACCCCGGTTACGTTTCCATGCGGGTCTCGTAATGGCTAGCTTTTGTGAATATGACTCTTTTTTTTTCCTTTTTTTTTTTTAAACTAAAAAGGGTGTAAGCATGACATATAAAACGCCTTAGTGACGGTTTTGTCTTCCTTAAGGACCACTCCGCGTTTCTGCCTAACTCCCATTGTTATCACCATCACCTACCATTTCCCATTGGTCTGACCTCACGCGCGTTTGAATATTATAAATCAATTTCACATTTCAGTTTATGTGAAATCCAGACACAACTCTGTGTTTTATCCCTCTCTGTTCTAATCATATGGTGAAGACGATAATGCTATGATAATGTTTCGTAATTAATGAGAGACGCGGATCTAAAATGTGAAAATGAATGGAAATCAAAAGAGAAAAATGGCTTGAACATTTTTATATACAGACAGAGATTAATATTAATAATAAATTAGAAAATGTGCAGTCGACACGTCATCTGCATAATTGTGTGCAATAATTCAGTGGATCCGTGATTTTGTCTTGGTTCGTGAACATTCATGTTGGTGCCTGTCATTCATGAAGCCTTTAATTACAAATTAGGACCAACTTCTTCTTCTTCTTCTTTTTGCCAAAAGATTCTCTTTTCCACAAGAAACGTATAGTTATGTACCAAATTATGCCTACAATATTTGGAAGATTCATTTTCTTAATGTGTTGTTAACAATCCTGTCTGGCAAATCAGGGGTACAGCATCATTGCCCTGGCCCTTCGCCTGTTCCTGCCTTTTTTTCCCCGGGTTTCTTGTTTGCTTCTTTTTTTTTTTTTTTATTGTTTTGAATTTCAGCCCTTGGGTTCCTGGCACTTTAACTTGTTTTTTGGTAAAATATAATTAGGTGAGTTAGATTTTAAAAGCTTATCAGGATTTAAGCACGCCTTCAATTTTAAAAAATACTTGCAGAGATACTTACAAATTGTTCACTAATAAGATTCTTATATCGGCACTAAAATTTAAATTCACAACCTTATAGATTATGAACGAACTCTTTATCATTGGGATGATGGTGACAATGTATTTGGCAGCCATATCAAACGCGTAGGATTCGGATTCTGTCCACCTCCACCGCTTCCCCTTTTCTCCCAATCCTTTTTTCAAAAAAATAGTTTACATAAATTATTTTATTATCCTAAGGGAGATGGATGTGTCAATCATACTGTTATTTATTTATAAATTTATATTTTAAAATAAGGTATATCACATTGATATACTTTTAGCAAGAAATAAAACATTTTCATAGTCATACATGCACTTATATAATATAAAGCAAGTATATTTTTATATATGGTTAAAATAAAATAATTTGATACTAATTCTAAACTTTTAACTTAATCCATTATTTCAGCATAATAATTAGAAAATGATCTTGGGCAAAAAGAGTATAATTAATATTTTCCTCTTCTTCTTTTTTTTTGTGAAAAAATGGTGACTGTGTCCGGCTTTCCCTCATTGGCGCTTGGCCACTCATATTCCTAAGAAAAGAGGGGGGGGGTCACGAAGCGGAAAGGAAAAATAAAAGGGAGAATTACATTCAAATCCCACACAAAAGAAATAATCACTACAAAGTCTCAAGTAACAACCTGAGCAGCCTGAAATAACAAGTTTTACAGTGAGAATGACAACCTCTGAGACTTGTTTTTTAATTACTTGAGACCTCATTGTAATTCTCCCAAAATAAAAAGGAACGAAAGAGACGTCCGACGAGCCTGTATCTTACCTACCACCGAGCAAGAATGCGGCAATCCTAAATCTATAATTTATTCTCAAAGCCTCACATTTTATTTATAATTTTCATTAAATCGGGTGATAAACATCCTCCATTTCTTAATTTTACCTTTCCTTCTTGCCGTTACAGTTTGCGACTCTGCTTCCATCTATGCAGTCTCACGCCATGCGAACGAGTTTTTTTTTTTTTTCCTTTTTCTTTTTCTTTGGGGACAATACACTAATTGAAATATTCTACCTGCTGGAGCTGAATTGGCATGTTGTGTTTGTTGGATGAGATGGTGTGTACATAAATATAATTTTTTAAAAAAATAAATTAAAGGTCAACAAAATTTTGGAAATGGGAAATGATGTTTGTACCTTAACCCCGCATACATTGTTTAAGTCTTGTCTGCTAACTCAAATATCTTTAAACTAAATTAAGTAGATTAGAAAGTTAATTAAAATTAGTTAAGAACAATAAATATGAAAAAATTGAAAGTTTTTTTTCAAAATATTTTTATTTATGTGAGGAGAGTATAAAAAAGAGAATAAAAATTATTATAATAAAGAGAATTATAAAAAAAAAGAGAATATTTGATCAAGAGAGATTACATTAAAATATAATTTTTACAATATTATTATCCACGAAAAAGTATTTTGGAAACAAAAAATAAATACTCGTAAGGCGCTGCTTGCCTTTTTTGGACCTTTTCTCTTTCTTCTTAATTCCTCAAAGCGCCCCTTTAGCTGTCTCAGCTCCACCCTTTCAACCTCTACGGCTACTCATAAACCTTATCCTAATAACTGATGACAGCCCTACATTTGTCCACTCTATATTTGTCCAAATCCTCCCTACTCGTGGAAGGCGTGGATTCAATCTTATGGACTTTCAACTAGTTCAGCTTGCTCCTTTATATTTTAAAAAAATAAATCAAGTGATATATCCCCAAAAGAATCGTCTAGTCTTTTTTATTAAATCAATAACAACGAAATTTTTAATTAAATTTAACCGGAGTGAATAAACTCAGTTTTTTTTTTTGGGGTTTCTTTCCATCAAATGCAAGAATGAATAAAGTGGATGAACAAATGTTGAGGAGAAGCATGGGTTAAAATTGAATATAAGCAAAGAATTGGTGAAGCGTGGTGAGGAGATTTTGGGGGTTGGATTGAATATTTGAAAGAAGTGAAGTGGGTGGCAAGCTTAGGTAAAAGGAGCATTCCAACTACTGCACCATGACCAGAAGCTGGGCTTGGCAATTGCCCAATCACGTGGTCGGGTCGGGTTAGTTATACGTCCGTGTTTACCCAGAAAACGAGAGAGAGAGAGAGAGAGAGAATAATTAATTATTGCACTCACTATACGACGACACGTCCCCATTAATATTAATAATTAATTAATTATACGTAGTACATCGTAAACCAGATCAGAGTCATCCTGGTTTACCAATAGCACGTGCTTAATAATGTGGCCTTCCTGTGGATCTACCACTCCCCTCTTACTAGGTGATATGGATCATCAGTTATCACCCATCACCACTTTAATTTTAATGCGCCGGACGAAGGCAAGTGTCAGTGGGTCACTAGTTGTTGGACTTGACTGGTTGGATTTCAATAAGCGTTGCCGCCTTCACATTCGCCCATTGGTTTAGAGACATTTTCTCGTGTTTATTATAAAAAAATTTCTTTATGCCTCATAATACAATATACTAATGTTTAATGTAATACTCAGTACACTAGTTTAAAAAAATAAATAAAAGAGTTATTTTTCTGGTCCTATTTATAAGATAAAAAGAGAAGACATTTTTTTGTCCTATTTATAAGGCACAAAGAAATTTTTTTTTTATGAATGTACAATTTTACTCTTGATTTATTATTGTACTGATTTTTTTTATATGAGGTATAATGTATATTACATAGAGATAAATTTGAAAAGTTAAATTTTAAATGAAAGTTAATAAAATTTAATATTTTTCTTAGTATATGTGAAACATATTGGAAATGACTTATAAATAGAGACAGATGAGTACTAAATTACTTAATTATGACATATGTTACATTATTTCTTTAAAATAGTTATGTACATCATTAGATTATATATCAATTTATATGAGCTAAATTAACTTAAAAAAAGATAAATATAAATATTTTAAAATAATCTAATAACTTTATTAATGTTCTTAAATTAGTTATTTGAATCTTATATTAAAAACCAGATGTAGTAATATATTTTGTTTAAGATATTTTTTACTTAGGATTTCTAACCAATCATAAATTTTTTAATTAAGTAACCGAACTTTTTTGGCTACTAAATTTTATTTAAAAAAAATAGGACGGAAGGGAGTAAATTGTAAGAGCAGTTGATTGTATGTAACATACCATTCCTTTTTGTCCCAAGTATAGTTAGTTAATTTACACATTAAAAAATTTAAGTAAATTATAAAAATTATGCACTTTTCACAATATCATCCGCAGTAGTTGTGATGTCATCAACTTAATATATACTACTTCCGCTTCTAATTATAAAACCTTATTTATAGACTATAAATAAAGTTTTATAATTAAGACCGGAGGTAGCACATCACAACAATTTAATTACAAAGGCAGTTTGAGAAGAGATAATAAAAATGTGAGAAAAAAAGAAATCAACGTTTTGTATTTACGACAAAAATAAACATTCAAGATAACAACTCCCCTTATCATTGGAGAGAGAGAAATTAATTTAAGACCTCATGGAAACTCAACATGTCTTGCTACTTGAAGCTGAGCCAAACGGCTACATTATGAACCATGATTACGGACAGTAGTTTAGACACTTCATATGGAGCCGAAGGAGAAAGATAAGTTATCATCGGCTACGTCACTACGCACACAGCCGTGAAATGCATGATAGGGTGCCTGGTGTTAGTTTATTCATTGTCCGCTAGCGGACCCAATACTTTAGTTCATTTTTTATAACACGCTCGCAGGCACTGGACAGAGGAAAGCAAAGAAGATAAGCAACAAAACTGAAGCAGTCAGTTTACAACTAACCATTTTCCCCTTTTCATTTGCTGCAATTACGTAAGCAATTGTTATTCGATGCATAAAACATACAAGGAAATTAAATCTGCAGCAAGGAATATGGTTGAGGGAGACAAAGCAGCACGGGCAACATACTACGAGTTATTATAGGGCGCTGAAGAGAGATTCCTGCGTGAACCACTGCCTTCGACACTGCCACATGGCTGCCTGGATAACCTGCGCTTGTAGCGTTTGAGAACAGAGGCCACATTTTCCTTTCCTCTAGGGAAAGCTACATCACCCGCGGTGGTTCCTGTTCGTCCTTTACGACCAGAGATTGCAATTTCCACATCCTTTATGAGTTCAAGGATCATTGATGCAGTGGTGAATTTCCCCCTGCCGGCTTTTGCGGCAGGGGGAGGGGGCAACACTCCATTTGAGAAAGTAGGGCTCGACTTTTGCTGGTGTGCTGCCGGAATTTGTAGACAAAAGCACGGGGGCATCACACTACGAGGCTTTGAAAAAGCAGGATCAATTACCCCCTGCAAATAAAAGTAAAATCAATGAGAAGGCCCAGGGAATACAGACACCAAGGATGAAATGAGAAAAACCAGCTATGTCAGCAGATTATGGCATGTAACAAATATTCCAATTATTATGTATTTAGTCAACACTCATACAGCAAGAATCCACAAACCACAGACTAAAACTTAACTGACTCCAAATGAAAAATATGGCAAATTCGTCAGGCATTTACCTGGAGGCGGTTGAGTACAAAGGTGTATTTCCCCCACAGCTCAGGGCGGCTCTCCATAAGTAAAAGCTCAAGGATACGGTGAATACACCACACCCCAAAGCTTATTATCAGGTCAGGTCTCCATATACAGCCCTCCCCACAGTGAGGAACTGATGTCACTGAAAAATTAAAGGAGTTTGTCTCCCTAGTCTCAACTTCATAGAGGAATTTCTCCCTTGCAGCTACACGATCTATTAGGTCCTCATCAACCCCGCCATTCTGTCTAAACAACCAATCAGACCCTTCCAATTTTAGAAGACCAAGAATGCATCGTCTAAAAGACTGAAGTTTCACCTCCATATCAACAACTGAAGCTGTCTCTTGCGATATGGAACTAGGCCGAGTTCCAACACCCTCCATTCCCATATTATGGATCTTACCTGCTACACCAAACTGCTCGAAAGGCTGTTTTGACCAGAGAGATCCAGTATCAGAATCAGAACCCAATTGTGATGAGAGGGCATCTCTGTAGTCTTTTGATGGGGAAACATCATCAAAGGCCAAAGGGGCACCTCTTCTGGATCCCGAATTTGAATACAGTGGTTCATAACCAGTTCTAGTAGACCCATATACAGAACCCTCAAATGCGGCATTCTTATCAGATGCATAAACACCCCTGCAGGGTATAGCATAACCTGAAATATCTGGCAAGCTGTGGTATTTCTTCGTATTGACTGAACTGCCTACACTATCCGCAGCTCCAGGAAAGCAAAAATCATAGCAAGATGTCTCAGATGGCAACGTGGAGTTTCTAGATATTCTGACATTTTCAAATCCTGGGGGTCGAGCTGCACCGACACCATTTTGCAGTTTTTGGCCCGAAGCAAATGTATATGGATCCCTGTAGCTTGCATTAGTGCCTGTTAAAGGAGATTTTAAAGACGACAATTTGCCTTGACCATTTAAATTATCTGGAATTCTGTCTCTTCCAACTCGACTAAGGTAGGATGCAATTTGATAACCATGAACTGTTGCAGGCTGACCATCCCAAACCTCAGATGAAGGGAGACTGCGCACACTGGAATAGCGCCTCTCCCCAGAGTCAAGAACCTTGCGGCTGGAGTTCTGCACACACGCATCTAATAACCCAGTGGGGTTTGCCCGAAAGATGAGGAACCCCTCTGAGGGCCATATGAAGATTCAAAAGAACTTTGTATCCTGGGAAACTTGGGAGAGTCATAAAGACCAGAGTTCATCAAAGTATCTGATGCTCTACTTCCTACAGACGCTACATACTCAGGATAGTCATTTCCAGATGCATTCACTTTCGGCAAGGAGCCGGAGAATCTCAAATCTACACCAGACAAGACATCCAATTTTTTAGCCTTTGCATCCTGGGTTGGTTGTCCATGGTAATCATACAGTTCTCCCCAAAAATCATTGAGAATAGTAGCTAGTTGACGCCTTGCAGCCCGTCCTAAGCCTGCTAATCTTGATAGACTTCCAATGCTATTCCCCCCTTCATCACTTTTCCAACTAAGAGTCCTGAATGATCCAGGGCCATCAGATGTTGACGATGGAGCTCCTGCGGTAGCCACTTTGGATGATTCTTCAGCTTCCCAAGAGTCTCCATCATCATCATCCCTCTCAGCATTCGTATCTGCCTCAACTTCTGCTGTCTTCTTGACTTGGGCAATTGCTTCCAGTTCTTCAGTTTTGATGGTCGCCAATCCGGCATCAGAAATCTCATTTGTAACAGTTGATAATGCTTCTGAATTTGGAGGGGAAACAGATTCCTTAGCAAGATAACCAGGGGGGCTAGGCAACTGTGTAATGGAATGACTCTCTTCTTCAGTAGTCACAGGAAGCCCTGAAGTCCCTGAATCTCTTGCTAGAGTTGAAGATGGTTCCTCCACATTAAGAGATGCATCCCTATGACATCTAGTTTCAGTCAAGTCTGACTCCTGACTCTCGATTGGTGAAACTTTTGTGGCCTCTGCCTCATCAGAGTTCCAAGCTTGAGCATCTAAATGGGCACTTGTAGATTTTAGAGGTGTGATAGCTAGCCAAAGCATGAAGCCAAATAATACACAAGCTGTGAAAATAAGAACTGACATGCCACTACCCACATTCCATCTCAAATAATCCACCCAATTGCTACTGCCAAATATCATTTCTACCACAAAGATAATATTTAACCCAAGTATCCCAATAAATACTATCAATGCCAAAAATTCCACGAATTGAGAGATCTTGTGTACACCCATTATCGATTTAGATGTACTGATTCGGAAAAGCGGGATCACAGAAGATGGAAGTTGCAAAGCTGCCACAACCTGAGTGAATACAAGCAGTTGATACATCCCTTCAGAACCTGCACTCCAAACACAATAAAGGGCAGGAAGAACAGCAATCACCCTGATTGTAGCATAATGAAGCCAGCCTGGAATGTCCAGTTTCAAAAAACTATGTACAACTACTTCTCCCCCTAAACTCCATGCCAATGCTGTGGCCTGATTTGAAATAAACAAAAAGAGAAGAAAGGCAGGTAGTGCCATTGGACTCTGCAACACCTGCAATGAGAGTCTCAGATCCGTTTAGCAAGTAAAAGGCAAATGTGATAGTGTAACCAAAAATTCTAACGTAAATTAAGCAAGGAGGGAAATTAGACCTGTTCCATTGGTGATAGTGCGTCCTGAAGAGTAAGCAAAACAAGACCAGTACCATGGAACTCATTTGCTGCAGCGCCCATCATCATATTGTATATCAAGTAAATGCCACTGAAGGCACAAAAGATTGCTAAAAAATGGTTATGACACGTAGCGTCCTTAGAAAAATTTACTGATCCCTGATGCCACTGCACAAAAAAGGTGGATGAAGTTTCAGATTGACAGGCCTATAACCAAGATCAACAACTGCATCAATATGAAGTAGCAGTCAATGCCAGAAAATTTACTTATTCAGGATGCGCTTCAGTTAAAGGGGATGCCTTCATAAAATTAACCGTTAACTTGATATTAAGTAAAAAAGGTCTGTCAAGGCCATGCTGAAAACTATTTCAAAATCTTACAATGCATGTAATATATAGTTATATACAATTAGCATGAGTTCCATGCGTTGTGCGTAGTTTGAAAAATAAGCCACACTATTTATGACTAATGAATAATATGGCTTCTTAAATTTATGTATGCACGCATGCATGTATGTATTTGAGAAACAGACAGGTGCGGCTAGAAAAGTAGAAACCGCGTCCAAAATACATCCCATTTTTATTATAGCTGCAGATAATCCCACAGAACTGTTGTTTTGCAACCCGTAAACTACAATTTCATCCCTTTTTTAGGTGAAAAGTCTAAAATTTGAGTGTAACGTCCTAATTGCAATAACCACGGATGTAGAAATGAAGCCACATCAATGATACTTTCTCATATGAAAACTCTAATGTCAGATGGAAACAAGACTATTAACATCTTAAAATGAATGAAAGCAAAGATCTCAAAATATAACAGGTTTTCTGGAATGAACCAAACTACTTATTGTTAGAACATTGATATTTTTCATCAAGCATTCATTTTAAAGGCATAGAACATTCAAGCTGAATCAGAAACATGCTTAAAAGGTAACTACACTGGGTATGCAAGAAATAATAGTATGAATAACAGCAGGCATGAGTATATGGTTCAATGGAGACGAGCAAAACATGCCAAGAGAGGGGACAGTAAATCAGATGAAGGAAGGTATGCTTCATCAACCTGTCCTCTACATACTAATTGCACATACAAGAATGCAATATGATAATCATTCACTATTGCTTCTTCTGAGATAAAACCATTCATTTAAACCAAACTCAAAAACACCACAAAACTTCACGTTCAAAGAAGCTTTTCTAATCATGTTTACATGCTGAAAAATTAGACCAACACACCTCAGTTACCAATAAAAACTATTCCTTGTCTTGCCTTCTTCTTCTACTTCCCCCCCCCCCCCTGTCTGTGTGTTGTCTATGATACTAGAGTATGAACATCATAGCAATAAGAACCAATAATCGTATTTCGAAGAATATTGTAGAATAAAATTCAGACTGAACACTCCCAGTAAATGTAAAGACTCCAAGTGAAGAATATATTTTAGTTTAAGCATTTAATAGCGTAGCTGCATCACAGAGTTTTTTCACCGTTCCTATGCCTGCTGATAGCACTCAGCTACCCTGTCTAGGACTAGATCATGGCACTTCTAGGGTCAAAAAAGCCAAATCATGACCCTGATAATGAATGGTACACTGCCTCCAAACAAATTGCGTTGTTACCAAGACTGTGACTTCCATTGATTCAGACCGCACGTTTGTATATATTTAACTCCCTGTGCAAAATAAGTTACTCCAAATTTGATGATGCAATAGTCGCACGACTAAATCATCAATCAGTAACTACTCAGAATAAAGTGATCTTGGCCAAAGTCTAGAAAGTAAGATGATTAATGGGGGGCTGAAAAAGTACAGCCTTTAGCTTGTTCGAGGAAAAAGACGATATCATAAGTACAGAATGATCAGCACTGCCCAATACACGAGATGCACATATTATGTACACACTTTTTTAAACATGGCAAGATTGGAAGAATGGATATGGATGTTCTAATACGTATGTATATAAGAACTGTGAGAATTGGAAAGAATCAGTACCTGTACAACAGAGGAATAAAGATAAAAGTTGTGGGGTACAAGAGTCGCTCCCAAAAGACTCATAAGCACAAATGCACTCTCCCCACTCAACTTTGTTAGTACTCCACTTGTGGATACAGGAATTTCAGGTCCATTTATTATTATCCCAAAAGCAACAAAAAGCAGTACAAAGCCAGCAATAAAGAGGCCGAGGACTTTTGCCTTCCCATTATCCTAGACAGAAGGAAATTTAATAAGTCTCTGTTGATCAAAAAGTGATGAATAAACAATTAATAAGACTTACAAGAAGGATGGCAGGAAGTAAGTGAAAAGCAGCACTTGCAGCGGCCAACAAGACACAGGTGAACAAGTCCCACCCAAAAATTAGATTTAATAGGTGAGCCATGCCCAGGATCTTGCAAAGCAAGTAAAACTATTGTCAAAGCCCAACCAAAAAAAAAAGGAATATAACAAGTTACAGAAGCCAAATCTCAAATGATTAGAAAGAATGGGATTATTACCACATTAAGGTCTAGCATAATCACTGAAAGTTCTGTTTGAATTCCAAGGAATATGCATGTCCGTGCGCCATACTCATCCCCGCAAATCTTTGACACAGAATGGAAAATTAGTCTATAAGCATTATGCACCAACCAATTGTATGCATGTTCTAGATTTGCTCATGCAGGCACGTATTTGGTCTGAGTCTATGTCTGTTATTGTATTTCAAGGTGGAGATAGATAAAATTCAGAATTTAAGCTTACCACCACGTCCCCCCCCCCTTCCCGGGTCCAAAAAACAAAAAAGAGAGACAGAGACAGAGAGAGAGAGAAAAAACAAAAACAAAAGAACAGAAAAGAAAAATCCATATTCAAGGTAACCATCAGATGGAATGTTCCAGAAGCACTCAATTCGGAAAAACAAAATTTGAGAAATTAAAAACAAACGCAACTGGGAAGGATCTCCTTATTCTCTACAATTCATTTTTAATATGAATGAAACAACTAATAAGAGTTTTTTTTTTTTTTTTTTGGCTTCAAAACCATGCCCAAAGGGGCAGAATGCAACATAAAAAGGGCCTGTACTGAATTTCCTTAAACTTACAACTTAATCCGTTAAATATTAAAATATGTATTAGTAAATATGAAATCATCCAACTGACAGACATTGGTCATCGTGAAAGAGGTTACAATTACTTAAGAATGAAGTCTCTGTGTGAATATAAAAGATGCCTTTGGGAGAGTTACCTCTGTTTGGAGTCAAAATACTTGAATCTGACTTGTTAGGACGGACATCAAATACCATGCTTTTAAAAAAAAAAAAAAAACAGATAGATGAAATCATCTAGTTCATTTAACATTGTGTCTACCAATCTTTGACCACACATATTATAAAAAATAAAATTACTTTAGTTCATTTTTTCCACTAATATGCACTGGAATAGGAAAGGTAAATTGACAATATGATACCTTTGCAAGATCTTTTCCAGTAATTACCCCAATCCTAGCTGATATGTACTGACATAAGATAGAAGCAAAATTGAAAAAAAGCATGAACGCCATCAGACCGAACCCAAATCGTGCACCACCTTCCACAGTAGCAGCCCACTTTCCAGGGTCAATGTATCCCACTGAAATCATAAGCATCGGTGCAACAACATGAAGGGATCGATGAAAAAATGAAGGCAGTTGGTTAGCGTTCATTGTCTGTGCCTCCATTTTATTGTTCATCACCTCCAACAATAGGAGTTTACAAAATTGTGATAGCACTTTGAAGTTGCAACATTCGCTACTAAGTCATATATCAATTGCATTGCTGTCATCCACTGGTTTTTTGATATTGCTAGTGAACACTTCATCCATCACCAGTCATTCATAGAAATGTCAACTGCTTCAATAATCAACTTTGACTTGTTGGAACTCTTCTGATAAAAAAGCTGAGCCTGTCAACAGCAATCACAAGTCACAATACTTTAACAATAGCTTCTCCTTGTATGCTGGCTCGTTATCTCACATTAACCATCAGATACCAATCAAGTGTTTTGAATCAAATCAACCGCCTTGATATTTCTATTATAACCCTGCTACCAATTTTATTGATGACCTTAAGTCCTAAACATGACTGAAAGTCAAACCAATTTATGATAGTCTTCTTTAAGACCTAGCCACAAAAGGATCCAATGATCCGTAATTGATCCATTCGCTGCCTCCTCAGACTTCGCCAATCCTGTAATTGATTGGTAAATGTAACTATATTATTACCAAAAAAGATAATGAAAGTACGACTCCTCCTATTGGAGAATACATATAGAATTGGATTTTTAAAAAAAAAAAAGGCCTGAAAAAAGGAAATCGAAGAGGAGACTTGTATGCAGTTTGAAACTCTGTTGTCACCTCAACGTTAAAAAAGGACAAAGTAGCCAAGTTGTACGAAGTACTCCAAAAAGTAAAAGGAAAATTATATCCAAATATCTGATAAGGCATCCTTACAGAACTCTTATATAACGAGCGTTAGCTTTAACAATCCCCATAACCACAGAAGCAAATATCAGAGCATCCCAGCAAAGTAAAAAAGAATGATCAAATTCTTACAAGGCTTCACAGAGAGGACAAAAATAAAAACCAGCAAAAGATGATCAAGTTCTGAAACAAAGGAAAACAACTTTCAGACACGAAAAAAATTGCAGCTCCCAAAGAAAGGGCAGAGGCAACTCAAAACCCTACATTTAAAGCATGAATAACTGAAAAAGAGAGAAAATGAAAACTTCACCTTGGATCTGATGAATGCCGATGAAGCTATTGCAGATGATTTTATCAAATAGAGACCGTATAAAGTAGCTAGGGTTATGAAATGTTGACGCCTTCCTGTTCGCCTGCAGTCTTCTTTCACTGCCGCGAGTAGATCTCAGAGAACCAGAATAACCCACTTGATCATGAGACAAATCATGAAATCCGGTATAATAATATTATATAAGGAGAGAGAAGAGGATAGCTCGATTTTCCGGGAGCAGAAAGGAAGTAAACACAAAATACTATGCGTTGAGTTTCGAAACCATAGTGAGCTGTGAGGAGAGAGAAGGGGCGAGGGGGTAAGGAAAATCAATATACTATACACATATATATAATTAAAATTGAAGATTAATATGTGTCAAATTAAAAACAAACTACTCTCTTCAAATTTGTTTCTCAATTATTAAATTCACTTTATTTCTTATATTTAAAATTTTTTATAACAATTACTCATATCAGCTGCAATTTAACTAACTTTAAATCTGTATAAATTATTTATCCAGCCTTTTCCTGCCTGAATTTTGTTTGTTGTCTGAATTTGAAATGGCATGCAATTTTGTTTTGATGATATCTTATTGCTTTTACGTGGTATTGTTGCCCAGAATATTCAGGTCAGCTGCATATAATGTGTGTGTGTGTGTTTGATCTTTTCTTCTTCTTTTTTTTGGCCCCCTTTTTTCTATAGTAAGAATTTTTTCCTTTGCAGAGCTGACTGGGCTGGGTGTTACGAATGGCATCCTTGTCTCTGCTACGTTAGCTATTCTTTCTCCCATACTTCATTCAAATAGTTATATTATTTTTGTAGGAGTATCCCACCGACAAAACCATATTACGAATAATAAGTTGGAGATTTGGCCACTTCCTTTTGAGAAATGTAAAAATGATTAGATAATGTAATTTTACGTAATTTATTCTGTTAAGTCAATCCGTATGAATTTCTACGCGTAATTCATTTTTTGTCAACTTTATCCTAGGTAGCTTTAAGGAGCTACTCAGTTCTTTTACCTGACAAAAAATGTATGTGTGTGCATAACAGGATAATTCTTTTGTGAAAGACTAAAAATAGAGATTTTTAGAATCAATATAAAACTTAAAATTTATAACAAGTTATATGATTCATGAACGATAAAAAATATAACTTGTGTTGTCAAATTTAATTCATGTAACTAAAATAAATATCCATAACAGTTAAAAATAAAATGCTTCTTATTCCCTCCCATAAGCGCAGAAATACTGTGGGACTGATAAATAACGGAATTGTCATATTAGTTATTACTACAAATATACATAAAGCCTTTTTTTTTTATTAAATATTACTCCCTCCGTTCCTTATTATAGAGACGAATAACCGAATTACGTTGATCAAAAAAACAGTTAAAATTAGTTAAGAACAATTAATATGTAAAAAGTATAATTCTTTTTCCAAACATACCCTCATTAATAAGGAGAGAGAATATTAGAGAGAACAATGGTAATTTATTAAAAGAAAGAGAAGTGAAAAGGAGAGAGAGTGTGAGTTGGAGACAATAAATATGGGTAAAATAGGAAATCAACACAAAAAAGTAGAGACAACTTTTAAGTGTCTCTTATATATAGGAACATGCCATAAGCACTAAGTGTCTCTTATAATAAGAAACGGAGGGAGTACCTCTTTGGTTGTAATTATAAAACTTTGTTTGTAGTTTATAAATAAAGACTTACGATTAAAACCGAAGGTAGTATAACAAAAATCTTTTTTCAAAATTATAATTACTACCAAATTTAAAATGAAATAGATAGATGCATGACAAAACATGACGGAAATGTTTAGGTGAAAACCAAATCATGATTTTAAAAATAATTTTACAATATATAAAACAAATATATAAAAAAGTTTGTCTCGATTGAAGAAAAAATGCTTTTTAAAAATATTTCTGGGTATTTCAAATATCCGTAGATAGGTATGTATAAGCAAATTGTACTACATCTTATCATTGATCTAATTAAGACTAAGATTTTTGGCCAAAAAATTTAAGACTAGGATGAATGTATTCAAAGATTTTGAGTTTTTACGATAGAAGTAATTAAAATAACTTGATTAGATGCATGATACTCCTCGGTCCTAATTATAAGACCCAATTGACTTATTTGAGGAGATTAAGGAAGTAAGTTAAGTTAGTTATTATAATAAATAAGTGTTGTCATTCCTAAAATATCCTTGCTAATTAAGTATATTGGCTAAAACTATCATTATTAGAAGGATTATCTTAGAAAAAATGCATAAATATAAGAGATAAATGGATTGGGGTCTTATAATTAGGACCAAATAAAAAGTCAAATGGGGTCTTATAATAAGGACCGGTAGGAGTAATAAAGATCAAGGCTAAATTCTGATGATCTTTTGTTAGGGAGGCCGTCAATGGTGGTGATAAATGAAACTCCTGGGTACAAAAATAGTATACACCGAATAAATTGATAAAAAAAATCGTGCTTGCCTATTTATAAAAAGCATGATTAATTATAACATTTTGTTACTTCCTCTAGCTCTCCTTAATATAAAAAAATTTGATATTTACTTTGATCTTAAATATAAGACTCTAAATATATTTTTACCTTTCATATTTATTTATTTATTTCTAAAGTAGTCTTGTAGTAATTACATGTGTTAAAAATTTCATCAAAATAATAATTATAATAAATAACATAATTAATTTATTACAAAAATTAACTTGAATTAGTCAAACTATTTTATATTAAGTATTGAAGGTAGTATTACTTCGGTTTCTAATATAAGACCCTTATACACATTAGTATAAGGTTCTTATATTTAAGATAAAACTCTTATACATACTAATATAAGAGTTACCGGCGAATCCAGTGACTAATCCCATTCGCTGGCTTGTAGGCACTTCGATGGGTGGGACAGCTGGCCCGGGATTTTAAAGCTTTTCCATACCCAAGGCAAGGATCGAACCCTCGACACTTGGTTAAGGGAGGATGAGCCCCCACCGCTCAACCACACCCCCGGGTTAGCATGTAACAGTCTTTAACTAGTTGAGTTAACTTCTGATTCGTCTCCCTCTGTTTTTTTTTTTCCCCGGGATGGATAAATTTGAGATTTAAGACAGTGAACAAGATCTCCGCCAAACCCGTCCCTAAAAAAAATTTCTTCTCACAAATCTATAATATAGAAGCTAATTAAAAAGTTAATATTGATTCTATATATAAAACCTATTTCACATGTTTATTAATTTTTTCTGAAATTAATCCTATTAATATTTTCCTAATATATCAAGTAGGGGATGGAGGGAGGGAATTAAGGAATATTTTTAGGGGTGTTTTGGAAAAAACATATCATATTAATTAATTTAACTAATATCCTTAATCTACTTAAATTAATTAATTAGATCTTATATTAAGGATCGGAAGAGTACTATAATTGATTAATTGTGAACAAATAATATTACCTTCGGTTCTTAATATAAGAGTTAGTTTAACATTTAATTTGGTCCTAAATATATAACTCCAATCCACTCTGTCTCTCATATTTATCTATTTTTTCCAAAACAGTTTTTGTAATAGTTGTATATGTTAATTGTTCTATCAGATTGTAAGTCTAACTAATATATATGATCAGCAATAGTATTATAGGGAAAACACATAATTATTAAAATAACTAACTTAAAAATTTTCTTAGTCTGCTCAAATTAATAACTAACCCTTATATTAACGATCGAAGCTAATATGAAGTTTGGCATTACCTTTTAACCGTAAATTTAATTTATGCAATACAAATCCTCTCGGATGTTTAAAGCGTTAGAAAAGCAGGCTGCAGGCACAATGGGGGCATTCGAGCTTCTATAAATGATAACGCGTAATCATGTTAGTTAATTACTCGACTTATATGGTTTTATCATAAATGAGCATTATTTTTGAAAACAAAAATGCGATGGTTTGAAATCATACGGAGACAAACGATGGAGGAGTTCATTAAACGCGTACATCCTTCTCTAAACACATGCTCATGTCTAATATCTTAGGCAAAGTCCGTACCGGCTCATTTATTTAAATGCTTATGAGCATCCGACAAATTTTTTCATATACGTAACTTGTATAGTTACATAAATTACCCTTTTAAAACTGCCCATAAACCATCTCACTTCGTAAAATGGTGCAGACCAGCAGATGATTCTTGTGTACTACCTCATGATAAGATTTAGGGGGTGTTTGGATAGAAACCAAACCATGGTTTCAGAAGTGCTTTTACGGATTACGAAGTAAATATGTGAAGGAGATTATCTCGTTTTGCGGAAAAGTGCTTCTGAATCATGGTTTTGGGTTTCCCAAACACCCCTTTAAAGTTTCAACAGGACCACTAGAGATATAATTTGTTTAATATCCTCGGTTATCGCTAAATTTTCAATAAACCATCTAAAATCTTCACCTATGATTAGTCAGGACTGCACTTCACTATATAGTTTTGTTTTTTGTTTCAGGTTTCTTCATTGACGTCTTCATCTATTCCCTCCTCCTTATTTTGGCAAGAGCATCACTTTCCGGTCATCAATTTTGGCAAGGACATTGAATTGGACACTTTTAACAGGATTCTTGTGAACTCTATGGAACTCCTTTTTAGAGAGAGAGAGAGAGAGGGGGGGGGGAAGAAATTGTCAGTAACGTGGCTATCATTCAGTGCATCGCATTATAACATAAGGCATTCATTGAACCTGGCTGACTCCCAAACCTGAATTAATTCACAAACTTCACTTCATTATTCAAATACCTGTACTTGCTCATTTATTTATGTTAATGTACGCCACGACGTGATCCGTCTTTACGTTTATCAAACATTAAAAAAAAAAATTGTGGCGACAATGTCACAGATCCCTGCGCTGCTCACCGCATGCAACAACGTGGCCTGCCAAATCTGCTTGTGTTTTCGGCTCACCAGATTCATATTTTTAGGGCTCTGTGATCCATATATACAACTTTCCATTGCTCATGAGGAGTGTAACTGTTCATTACATTATTCCAAAACTCAGAGCTATCAAAATGGGTTGGTTGGGCCTCATGGGCTTGGCCCATATAGGCCTACGTCCATAAATCCAAATACTGTTTTTATTTTCATAAATCCAATATGAGTTAAATTACTCTCTCACGCAAACCAAAATTCAAATTTCTATTGGGAGAGGTTTTTATATATACTGTCTCAAATAAAATTGCTTCCAGTAGAAAATGAAAATCTATAAGTGAATGTCTAAAGTACTCATTTGGTTTCTTAATGTAAAACCTAATTAATTAATTTGAGTAGATTAAAAATATTAGTTAAA
>NW_021634344.1:0-32567 GCF_004799145.2 Neltuma alba | reverse complement strand
ATTCATCGATCAACTTAATAATGGATCAGAAGTGGTTGATGCTGGTTGTGGATGGAAGCAAATCCCTGGGGCCTCACTGGCCTCACATTTTCTCCAACTACGTCAGAAAATCCTGAGGTCCATATAGCTCTCTCTCTCTCTCTCTCTCTGGTTATCAATTCCTGTATTTCAAGTTTTTAGGCCAGGTTCATCTATGAATCTTGGCTTCTTCAATTTTTCTATGTATCAATGATGGTGTTAATTTCCTTGATGCTTTTTGCCCTTCCATATATTGGGGTTTTCTTTTCTTTGATTTTATACACATTTTTTTCTTTCCCTTTAATTTCCTCTCTCTCTCTCTGTGTTAGTTTTGGATTTGTGTGATGAGATGATAAAGATATACATACATACATACATATATGTGTGTGTGTGTGTGTGTTGATCTACTCAGTCAATAGCTGAAGTTTACAGACAGATCAAACTTATCTTTCCGACAATGTACTAATTAAGTTCATGATTCATGAGATAAGTAACTGTGGGTCTATATACGTACATAGATACACACACACGTGTGTGTGTATACAGTTGACTTCCTTCTGTACTGTGTCATTGGATACAGATATATTCCGTTGGATGTACGTAATTATTAATCCCTTGTCGTGTTAATAACTTCCAACACGGACACAGTTAACTGTCATTGAAGAATATAATCCTCCCTTTTTATAATAAGCTAAAATTTACACTTTGAAAATATCTAAATATTTAATGTAATTTTTTGTTTCAGGGTTTTGAATTAGTTGATCTAGTATGAACTCTGAAGCTCCAGTGTCATACAAAATGATTAACCAGAAACCCGTTTCGTGGTTAAGTGCATAAACCCTAATATTATATGTGTGTATATATATTTGTTACTTTCATATCTATCACAATAATTCAAGGGAAAATGACAGAAAAAGACTATGAAAATTGCTAAATATCAAATCAGGACTTCCTATAAGAATGTGTTATTATTTGCAAGTTAAGTGTTATTAAAACTAGACATGTTAAAGTGTGGTAATGAATTGTGATTGGAACTTAGTAATTTCCAAAGTCTTTATTTGTCATTTTCCCATAATTCAACCTAGCCAACGAGTTGTCAATTATAATGTACACTAAAGCAGCATCAATTCCCCCAGAACCAATTTCATTGTTTATCGCAATGATGAGCACTCCAAACTCATCAGATCTGACCCATCTATTTGATTTAAACTGTCCAGATTTAAAATATTTAATAATTATTTTTAAATAAAAATATTTTTTTGAAAAAATGATTAGTTAAGAGATTATCTTTATTTTGAATTATATATATTAAAATAATTATTTTGAATAAATAAAAATAAAAAAGAAATCAAATCTGGATCTCTAATGAAGAGTCCATATCTGATGAGTTTAGAGTACTCATCATTGCGATGATCACAGAAACTGGATCCCAATTCCCTCCCCCAAAAAACATGTATATATTTCCATGTGGAATCCAGTTGAAATGTTTTTAACGAAGTGGCATATATGGTGTCTTAGGTTAATTTGGTCAATGTCGCCTATCTTCAGGCGACATTGAATGATTGGTTGACATATGTAGTTTCTGAGTTTTGATTCTCTTCTTCTATTTCTTTTCTCCAGCTTTCTTCATGCGCTTTAAAATAAACTTTATCTTTACCTTGACTTGGATAGGTCTGGACTTAGAGCATCGTTTTCAAGAGTCATAGGACGTGGAGGAGTAGAACATCAAGATGGGAGGACAACTGCTGTCCATGACAATAAGGAATCATTTGAGCTTCGCAAATAGTGTAGTTTTCATTGGTAAGCTCGATGGAAATGAAATGAGGTGGGGAAGATGAAACAGAGGAAACGTGAGATGGTGGAAATGAGACTGCTATGGGAAGAAAGAGTTTTGGAAGATGAGGAGGAGGAAGAAGAAGAGGTGATTGAGGGAGTTGAGGACATCATTGTCAAAACTCAAGAGCTTGCGGTCTGACTTTCCTTTGTAGCTCTGATACCATAAAAGAGTGTGGAGATCAAAGTAAGATACAAAAAGTGAAAAGATCTATTGCATTGAGTAGTGCAGTGCAGTATTTGTAAAGCTACCAAAAACTAAATCGGTAAGTAAGTCGATACAACTAGTAGGCTAAGAGTCGGTGGGTCAAATTGGAGTCAGACCAGTTATGATTTAAATAACATAATCTTATTAAAAAATTATCTTAAGGCTGAATATTTTAAATAATACGAATATCTTATATTAAATTTAAAGTCCACTTGAACTTTGAGACTTGAGAGAATGTTGAGAGGCAAAACATCACATCTTATTAAAGAGTCATGAAGTCAGCCAAGAAAGAATTGAGGCCATCGAGGGTTTTTAATAGTGTATACATCATAACACCTTGATTGGTGTGAGTTTTTATTTCATTCTATGTTATGTGATAGCTGTTTTAATTGTGCGTATTGTACCAAATCTTCCTTTCCACTCTCCTCTCTTTTCTTTCTTTGCAGAAGAGTGTTTCTATTTTTTTTTTGACAAAATGTTAAACAAAATAACAAAGAATAAAGCATATCCGAAATGGAAGAAAGGTGAAAAGCAAGAAAAGGCCTAATCATGGATACACTTGAATGGAGAAAGTAGAGAAGGCATGTAAAAGGCGGATGATGTCTTGTATGGCGACTAAATATTTCAAGACCGATAGTATGTGTTGCCGTCTCCAAGCTATCATCTCCTATAAGTCTTCCACCATCATCTTTCTTTTCTTCAACCTCCTCCATTTTCCCTATCTCCTCTCACCTCTTTCTAGAATTAGTCACAATTCATAGGTTTCTCTCCAGGTTTTCTCTTCTATTTCTCACTCTCTTTAAAGATTTCTTACTTATGCCTCAAATTTGGGTCTTTGAAATCATCTTCCCTGCTTACATTTCTCTTCCTCCTCTTCTTTAACTTTCACCTCCCTTCTCGATGGACTGTGACAAAATGTTTAAAACATAACTTGATTAACTCAGCTAACCCAACGGGTTACCTGAGTTATGAGTAGGTCACATCGGTTCAATTTGGTTTAGGCCAGGTTGCTTCCTTTTCTTTTTTTTTGGTTTAGACACTTAACCAGACCGGACAAGTGGCCGGTTTGCCAGTTTGGACTGGCTGGTCCAGTCTGGTTTTCAATACCATGATATTTATAGATAAAAGAATAAGAACAAGTGCTGAAAATTTAGGAAAAGGCAAGGTAAACTTTGTACACATAGCCCTAGAATATTGTTACAACGTTGGGCTTAAACGTCGGATGAGAATTAGATTGGGCTTTTGCTCCAACAGTTTTGTCGCGGGCTGGTAATCTTCTCCCACAACGGCTCTGCACAACGCATCAACGACTTATCCATTAAAACTAAAAATTAATAAAAATATATACATATAAAAGAAAAAATGGATAGATTTTTTATGAGTGAATGTGAGGTGCCTTCAAAATTTCATATACTGAATAATGACATGTAAAAGTTGACACTCGCTTGCTCTCCCTAATTTTCGTCTTCATCTCTCCCGTGTTCTTCGATCTCTCAATCATCACTCTTCATTTTCTTTGTTCGGTCAGGTCGTCATCTTTTGCATTCATTGCTATTCCTCATCTGCTCATTCAAATTGTGTAGTTTTTAAGAAATTTAAGAAAATGCTCAGAAATATTTTCATTCTATTAGGTGGTTGGATTGGTGTTGTAATATGATGATTCCCGTTGCAATGATAATGTGATTGATGAATTATTTTGATTGGAATGGAACCTCTTTTTCCTGACTTTAAATTTGAGAGTGTGATTGATTGTACTATCAATTAACCTATTTTCTAACAGGAACAATTACAAAGAGTGCATTAATGTAATATATGGTCCCCCTGTAAAAAGCTTCAAAATTTGGCATACGTATTATGAAAATATTTAGTATTATGTTTCATCATTTTATGACCCTTTTGTTGAAATGAAGAATTAATTCAATTTCCTTATTCCATCGGTAATACATTATGTTTTTTCGAAAGAAAAACTGAAAAGTAATGGGATAATGGCCAGAGTTGCTGTATCGGAAAGTGAAACTCAGTTTCATTGACCTCTTTTTGGTGTTACTAAGACATAGTAATTATGTTGTTGAATTAAAGTATTTAGCTATAACTTTTCTTTCATCCAATTAGCTTTCATGTTTCTGGCACATTTAAATTTCTTTCTTCGTATTAGTTAAGGTCGAGTCTTGAACATAATACTAGCAATTCTTAATCATGTAATTCATCTTTAGTCAATGAAAGTTGAAGCATCTCAGTAGTAAACCTTAGCAGCAACAGGGATTGTCAAGCTTATCAGGAGGGAAAAAAAAAACTAAGCCAAACCCCTCATAACGAACTCCTTCACAAAATGGTGTCATTGTTTCAGCAAAGCCCTTCTCTGTAGGTTTCTTTTCAATACGTTTTGTTTTTTAAAATTTTTCTGGCAACTTGAAGACTTCCATGTGTCAGTCTAAAATGGCGGTTATGTAAGTGCTCTTAGACACATCAGCAGATTTAACAGCGTTAGTGCCAGCTATCAGTCCTCAAAACAATATTTGAAAGTGGAGGGAGTAACGGTGCCGACGGAAGAAACTTCAAGGAGCTGATTCAAAAATATTAAACATTAGGGACTAAAACCAAAACTGTCCCAAAACTGCCTCAAAGTATAGGGACTAAATGTTTCATTTTCCCTTATTATTATCATTAGGAGCTCTAATCTTTTATTTATTATACATTATTCATCTGTTGATTCCAGCGCGCAAGGGTCTATCTGACTTAACAGACGTTGATCTTAACTCCTACCTCTGAGCCATCCTGCTCTGTTGGAACTTGGAACACTTTTTGAAGGGATATGACACACTTTGTACTCCTTTGATCCTTTTTATTAAAAGACAGAGAAGATTTTTCTTAGTCTTATTTATAAGTCGTTTTATTAAATTTTTAATATAAATATACTACTTTGTTTCTTATTATAAAATCTTTGTAACTAAATTGTGCGGTTTAAGAAAAATTAAAATTAGTTAAAAGTAATTAATATGTAGTAAATACAATTTTTTTCCAAATATACCCTATATATAAATGGATAGATGTGAGAGAGTAATAATGAAATCACTGAAGAAAGAGAATGTATTAACTGTATTAAACTAGGGGTAAAATAGGTAATAATACATTAAATTTTTAGATAAACTCAAAAAGGATCTTATAAGAAGGGACAAACTTGTTCAAAAAATTGGATCTTATAATAAGAGATGGATGGAGTACTATTTTGTGTTTCATATATTATAGTGTAGATTGTTATTCTTTTGAAAGGTATATATATTAAATAGGGATAAAGTTAGAAAGTAGTTATATTTTAAGAGAAATACAGTTCAAGGTTTTCTTTGATCCGTATGAAATATGCTAGAAATACCCTATAAATGGACCAAAAAAGTGTACGTATATTAATGAAGAAACTGGAAAATTGTTTTGGGAATAGTTGGCCAAAAACAGGAGATGGGTCCATCCCGATCATATTGGGACGGGATGGACCCATCCCAAAATTCTTTTCGAGATAGGATAAAAAACGGGATGAGGATGGTATGAGGCCATCCAGTCTCGGTCTTGTCTAGGTAGTAATATCTTTATATTTTTTTATCAGATTATGATTATTAAATGTTCAAAATACAAAATGTTTAAGCCATATGTAATACACAATGTTTATATTTGTAGCTTTTAGCATATATGTGGTTGAATGGCTATCATTTATTTAGAGCTTTTATGGTTACTTATGATTTTTGAAATACTGAAAATGAATTTTGGAGTTACTATGTTACTGATTATTATTTATTTAAGTTTTTGTTTAAGAGGGCTAAGCCTAAAGAAATAAAAAAGAAAACAAAAAGATGCTTTCAAAAGAGCTAAGCCCAAAAAAGTAAAAATAGAAAGAGGAAAAAAAATCAAATTCCATTGCAATAGCCCCAGTCACAAGGCAAAAAACATCTTTTTTTTAAAAAGGGACATCTTGATCCTATCCCATCCTGACTGGAATTGAGACAATGCCAAGATGGGACTGGACACGAGATAGATTCCTTGTCCCATCCCTATTTATTAGGACAAGACTAGGATAGGCTTGTCTAGGTCTCATCCTGTCAGTGAACAGTCCTAGACTTAATCACTAACTGATATTAGTTCTAGTGAAGAGGATTATAATTATTTAAGCACAAGGTTTTAAGTTTATGTGTAAAACACACATTTGAGAAACGTACATTTAATTGAGCTAGACAATACTTAAATTTGAATAAGTAAGACCAATAGTGGATATCAAGTAGCTATATAAAAATATGGGGAGCAACTTTCATCCTTTACTTTTACCATCCACTTACTGTCCGTTGCTTGGAATGATATTGTTTTGTGGGAAAGCGGGATCTGAGTCAAATTAATTGGACGACAACATTTAACATGAAATCGTGTTTTCTTCTTCTATTCAGCAACACGTCTATGAAACTCATGTTTGTTCTTCAACAACACCACCCCTTCTTCAACAACATAGCCCCTTCAACCCAAATTGGCATGTGGATTAGAGCAAAGCGAACGACTTAACTGCACATCTCCCCCCTCACCAATTCAAGAGCTTGAATCAGGTTTTTTGATTAAATTTCAGAATCCTCAAAGTCCTTTAATAGCTCGAACCCCTTTTTCAGTCATTGATCCTTCGCCTAGATCTCACTAATCGACAAAGCGAAGAAACTCCAAATTGGTATCTTGATCTCTCACCCATTCAAGAGCTTCAATTAGATTTCATTGCTTTGTTTCATATATTAAATCTATACATATAATTATGTAAATATATTTTGCTATCTTTTGCAGGGGGATGTTCGAAATTCTTCTTGATGATTATGGAGAATGGTTGTAGAGTTAATTGGTAGTGCTTGAAGGTAAAATAATAAGCCTAGTATTTTTGAAAAATTTGTATATAAAATCATGCAATTTTTAGACTAAGCCTACTGATTTCTGATGTTATATTGATTGATTTTAAATGAGCAACTCATCTCTTATACAAGATTGGGTGTTTGTATCTCGTTATTTTTCAAGCTATATTATTGTGATGATGACAATAGGTTCAAGTTGTATATAAGGATGATAAATCCAATGGGAACAATTCAGCAACCAAAGAGGAGTGTTCCTATTAGATAATAATCTCATGGGAATTTTTTCTTTCCGTAGTTGAATAATTTGGAATATGAGATTCACTATAATTTGTATAGTGCTAATCACATGAAAAGAAACTATATCAAAGGGAGCAAAGGTAAACATGTCAGGAATTTAGTGATTACTGTTTGTAAATGATTAAAAGTTTATATTTGTTTTGCTTCTCTTTATCCATATGGCCTATTCTGTTGTCTACTTGTATCTAATTGTGGGAGGGTATAATGGACTACTATTTATGATAGTTTAAATCGAACACTTTACGGTTTTAATGGACTTAAAGTAGAAGGAGCTCAATTAATTAGCTTTATTATAATGTATCGGTTCAATGTTTAATATGTATTGAATTTTTTTGCATCCCCTTATTCTTATAGATAGGAGAATGGTCATTCTAATTGCGTATTGGAAACGTTACAGTATTAAGCATGCCATGACCTTGATTTTGCATTATTTAAATGCACCCGTACTTGCCCCATCTAATGAGAATTTTTTAGGTACAAAATAATTGTTTATTGTTCTCATTATCATAATAGATACATCAGTTGTTACAGCTCAAAAAAAAAAAATTCAAACTTCTCTTGATATTTTGAATCTTATATTTCTCAACTTGGTGACTTGCTTTCCTCTAAGATCCAAGTTTGTGTCCAACAATTAATGGGAATATTTGTTGTATAGAATATCAGTTTGACACTTCACGTACTCAAGTCCAACAGGTAAATATTGTGATCAAGCCTTTATTATTATTGATGTAGATTGTGATGGCTCAAGGTTTCATGAATTTGGTATTTGAATTGATTCTGGAATTTTTATGCGTTTTCTAGGTTGAGAGCATACATCAATAATAAAGGAAAAAACATGATCCTAATGATTAATAGCTATGTGATTTTGGCATGTCACGTATGAGGTTTTGTTTAAAATATACAATTCTTTTTCAAATGATTGATTCATCATATTTTTTGAGGAAGAAATTTGGGCATGTTGATAAGTCTTAAGCAAGCTCACATACTGATAAAATAATATGTTTCACATTCCATTGTTTAAGGCTGCATTCACACTATTCACACAAAACCAATACCTAATTTGCTGCATGGATATATATCAAGATGTTTGAATTGCAATAAGAAAGAAATATTTTAGCATGACAGAATTTGATGTTGCATAACAGGTTACAAGAACAATGAACAAGCTTCATCAAAAAACAAAGCCAGCTCAAATAAAGAAAATGATGAGCTTGATTGATCAAAATAGAGAGTAACACATAAGAACAAAATGATGAGCTAGCTTGACCAAAAAAGAAAGTAGCCCAAAAGAAGTTGTAAACTATATAAAAGAGCTGGACAAAATAAGCTGAAATAGATACTTCATGTAGGAGGATCGTCATCAATCATTGAACCTGTATTAGCAATAAAGTGTAACTTTGTATTTGCAAATTGTCTTGAAATGAGACAATGCTATGTAAAAAAATTCAAATTTCAATAAAAGTGACTAAATTGTTTTCCTCTATTATCATGATTTTTTATGGTTACCTGTGTTATATGTTTGGCTAAAATTCAATGCTTCAAGTGATAGGATGTCACATTCAAGCAATGCCTACGATCAACAAATAAGAAGAATGTCTCACTTAGTTGTATATAAACAGACTAGCAGATTGTGTTGTTAAACATTAAATGACATACTATCAACAAATTAGTAAAAGTCATTTGACTCGGTTGTGAGTTGTCTAACATTTGTGAAGCTTGGCTTAGCATTTTCATTAATTATGAAGGATCATGTTGCACTTGAATTGATGAGGTGGATTTTTCAAATTCATTTTGCTGCCCCATTAACAGATTTGGAAAGAAATAAACATCTAATAACATAATCAATAAAAAGTTAAATTGATAAAAAATAAATAAATCATAAATATAGTTGTGAAGTTTTAAGTAACAGTCAAACTTGTGGAGCTTTTTTAGAGGTTTTAGTTTTCCATCCTTTTGGACCAATTTCAATATTGCTCTTTATTCGTCTACTTATTTTTCTACCATATCTCTTTTTAAGCCCAACAACTTTGCTACCATCAGTACCACCATCATAATTCCCCACACCATCCTCATCTAACAAGTATTTTATATGAAGCTTGGTTACTTTCTTACTAAGTTCCAACACAGCTTCATGGACAAAAGAGAATGATTCTGCACTTTTTGATACATCACTTGATAATTTAACAAGCAAGGGGCATAATACTCTATATCAGTTTCACATTTGGCATAACTTCTTGTAGTGTTCGTGCCATAGTAACATCTTGGTCAATAAAAATGGTTAGTGGCCTTACATTCTTGTTTGCATGCAAAAAAGTCTTAGAGCCATTTGAAAGTCTCAATGGTCTCATCATATAACAATGCCACTTCGAAAATCACCTATCTTTTGTAATGATTGAATCCAGAGAAAAATACAAGAGGTTTATGATTATTATTTGTGCAATAAGTTATATCAAGTGAAATGACTTCTCCAAAGCAAGCATAGTCAACCCACACATGTGCATCAACCCAGAGCACATTTGTCACTTTCTCCTCTAAGTCTATTTGGTGAGCATGAAAAAAAAAGGATTTTTTGCTAATTGTTGTTCAAATAATGAAATATATATCCAGCGTCACTGTATTGCGTGGCACATTGCCTTTTTGAGTTAAGATAATTTTTCACATCACCTTTTGTATATCCCAAATTGTCTCGACCTCTTGCATATTGGCTTTGCAAATTGAATGCTAATTTTTTTTTAATTAATCCCAGCTTTTTCAGCATTTTCTAATTCATAACATTGAGCTGGTGTTAATCCTCGATATGATGCAGGTAGGTGAACAGCTTTAGGAAGTTGAAGAGCATGATTATGATCTAGAAAAACTTTACTTATTCTATATTTTTCATTTAACAGCTTAATTTTCATTCTAGTTTCACAACTCGTTCTTGTCTCATCTCTAGGCTTCCTAATTTGCGCCTCTCGTTTATCTAGTTTTTTCACCTCTTCTTTGTTACAAACATATAGATAAGATGAATATGTTAACTTATCTTTTTGGTTCTTGTTAAACCTCTGCTTTCGAACACCAAAACCAATTCTTTTACCATATGCTCTCCAAAATTCCCAATATGCTTCTATATCATCAATCAAATTCAACATTAAGTGTAGGAGTCAAATTTGTTGCCATGGTTTAAGCCTCCTGCAAAATTGAAAAGTATATAATGTTAATTAATGATAAATGAATAAAATAGTTACAAATTGTGTACACACACAAATAAATATATTAAATGAGGCAGAATATACACACACATATACACCCACAAAATCAAATCTATTAACTAAACAAAGCATACACATAGTCCCGAAACTCTCTTGAATTCAATTATTTTAATCTATCTTTCATTAAAATATATACGCCCACATTTGCACAGTATGTTGCTGATTCAGGTGGTTTGTTTTTTGACTTTTTAATTCAAATACTCACACGCACATGAAAAGAACACGCAAGAAAGAGATGAAAATGGTGGTTTCCATTGCTATATTTTGCTTCTCCTACATTCTCAAAACTAATTCCTTTTTGGATTGACTCAAAACTGATTCATTTTACGAAAAAATTTAAACAGATACGAAAGAAGAGGAAACTTGTTTCCTTACCAATCTTTAATATTCAGAACCCATATATCTCTCTTGTTGAAATTCTTCAAGTCTTCTAAGAAACTTCTTCACTCCAGTACCTTCAACTTTCCCACGCTGGTGGAAGAAGAATGGAACACGGGAAATTAAAACAGGATGTGCTGATGAATGAAGAGCCGAAGAAGGAAACATGATTTCATATTAAACGCTGTCATCCGATTAATTTGACTCAGATCCGCTTTCTAACCAAACAATGTCGTTCCAGGCAGCGGACAGTAAGTAGATGGCAAAAGCAAAGGAGGAAAGCCGCTCCCAAAAATATGAGCGATGAGCCTTGAGCTACTGATTTTGCTTTTGCTTTTTGCAGGGTCCCATTGAAGATGAACAAGTGGTGCATTGTGATTTGCCAAAGTGAAATTAGCAGGGGAGAAGGATACCTTAAGGCCTTCTATGGAAGCTCTCAAAGTGGAAAATATGACTAAGTTTGAATTTGCATGAAAGCCAACTTGAAGTTTCTGCCAATCCTCCTAAATTAGGTTGAATAGATACATCAAAGTTATCAAGGCTCTTAATTTTAGTTTTATGTAGAAATACTGTAAAAGCAGCAGATTATTTAGCAAATTTTTCCCAGTAAAAATGAACCTTTGATTCCCCCATCTTTTTCTTTGAGCTATTTGTAATCCCTTTGTAAACATTACTCCCTCTTTCTATTTATAAAAGAATGTTTAGGCTCTTATTTTGTCTCAAAATATAAGAGAATTGAAGTTAGGTGTAATTAATGCACATTTTTCATTTTTCCTTCATTTAGTTAGCATGAATTAATCAAGGTGGGACTCAACTTAATGACTTTATTAGGAGCATTTTTGTGAACGGAAAAGAAATTGCAGCGTATTTAAAGTATTTCACTAACAAAACTTCCTCTTTCTTGGTACTATTAAGAGATGATTGTTTGTTTCTGATATTGAGAATAGAGGAAGTAATTTTATATTTCATTCAAAACAAGTTACTCTGAATAAGAAATCACATATTTGATCATAAATACAGTACATATTTAATTACGGGAGCACATTCCATACTGATCACAATGATGAGCATAGAATGCTCATTGTAATTTGAACCATTTAGATTGATTTTAAATGGTTCAGATTGAATTTAAATTATATATATATTTTAATCAATATTTTGATTTAATAGATATAGAATTTAAAAACAATATAATATTATAACTAACATATATTTAAAAAATAAATTTACCATTGAAAAAAAATTATATATTAAAAATTTTAAATCAGATTTTAAATGGTTTAGATTGCATTACAGTGACGAGCACATGATGAATAAAGACGAATTTAATTACATTTAACAAATCAAATGTCAGTTTCTATATTTATTGTTTCAATGGAAACGCACTCTTACATCCTGGTAAGCAGCGACTGTTGAAGTGGGTTTGTAAGGGAATCGGTACTCTAGCTTCGATCTTTACTCTCACAAATAAATCTCAAGTGTTGAAGCTAAAATTGAAGTAAACCGTAGTAGAAAAACTGTATCCGAACATAATGTTCAAATATGAAATATGGTATCAAACCAGATTTGCAGCCACTCCAATGTGACTCTTCACAGTAAATTTCTTCTTGAAATATTTGGCCAGCAATAAATATCCATTCAACGTCAAAGTATTCATAACAAACCCCGTCAAATGAAGGAAAAAGGCAATAAATAACTAAAATTTATTCATTATTAACGGAAATAAATCTAATGATTATGCAGTATGAGGTAATAATGTACTCCCTCCGTTCCTTATTATAAGAGACAAATAACCGAAGTACGTTGATCAAAAAAACAGTTAAAATTAGTTAAGAACAATTAATATGTAAAAAATATAATTTTTTTCCAAAAATGCCCTCATTAATAAGGAGAGAGAGCATGAGAGAGAACAATTAAATTATTAAAAGAAAGAGAAGTGGGAGGGGGAGAGAGTGTGAGTTGGAGATAATAAATATGGGTAAAATAGTAAATCAACACAAAAAAGTAGAGACAACTTGTAAGTGTCTCTTATATATAGGAACATGCCATAAGCATCAAATGTCTCTTATAATAAGGAACGGAGGGAGTAATATCCAAGTGTTCCAGCCAAACACTTACATGGTAAACGATTGCGAACACCAAACGACATCAATATAGCTTCATTCTCATGCCGTTCTTACATATGGGTTACAATATATTACAAAGGAACCGAAATACATACATATACATATACATACATACATATATATATATATATATATTCAAGGCCCACCTTTCCTCCAAACCAAAAGGGTCAAAAAAAGTATAGATTTGAAGGAAAGATGACCACACAGACTGAGCACCTCTATGATTAAACAGGTATGTGTGTGCGTGTCATAATATATATATATATATATATATATATATAACATTCTCATAAACAGTGATTCTCTGCTATAGATTGCAAACCTGCCATAGAAAATACCAGCAGTATGACGCTGAAATTTGGCATGTATTCCATCCACTAGTTGCTAACTTGTCCTTTCTTCCTCGACTTCAGGGACCTCTGATTGGCTAGATGCTTTGAATTAGGATCCACAAGAAGCAAGCGTGACATGACATAGGATAAGAGTTCCTCATGGTGGGAGAAGGTGAAGTCCAAATGAGCATATTCAAATTCACTATAGGATACATCCACGCCAGCATCCTTCATCAACTTATAGTGCCTTCTAACCATGGAAGGTCTTATCACTCTGTCCTTCTGCCCGGCAACCAGGTCAACAGGAATGTCAATAAGTCCGTAGTGTTCACCCAAGTCCAGAGGCTCAGGTGAACCATATGCCTTCATATTAGCAGATGCACTCCCATAATCAAACAGTCTAAATTTCCTGGCTTGCTTAATCTGTGCGAGATGGAGAGCAACTCGGAATGATACTCCTGGCATGTCATTCATGTTGTAGTGGGGTAACCCTAACACGCCAACCCAGTTTGAGCTGTCTCCACCAACACCATAACTCATTATGGTTTGAACCAGTCCTCCAACTGCTGGTAGGTTATGCAGGTCCCGGGCTAACTTGTTGACAAGCATTCTGAAAAATCTGGTTGGTATGTAGAAAGCAGGCACAAGAGGAGATAAAATAGGAGCCAGCAGAAGTAATACATGCTCCGCAACAGAAAAAACTATGTTTGAGTCATAATGAAAACCGGCGGGTGATAAACAAATCAATCTCGATAGCCTGTGAGGTTTTCCTTCGATTCTGCGTGTAATAACATGCATAATCATGCCAGCTCCTCCCAAACTATGGCAAATTGCGCAAAGCTTGTAAGGGTGATCCTCATTAGTTTCTTCTTCAAAATCAGGTTTACTGAGCTTTAATTCTGCAGTTTTTACTTCATGGATTTTTTCTATCATGGCAGGAATATCCTCAATCCCATGCTCGTTGATGGAATACTGCCAGTACCTGCATATAAAAAATAAAGGAAAAATTATCATTTATATGACAGGCCAATAGTGCATAAAATATCATAAGATGAAAATCTAGATTATATGGACATGAAAACACAAATGAGTTAGATAGTTTGCTTTGTGCACTTACTGACGTGATGAGATGTTCTTGTTGACATGTTCCCTTGAGACCAAACCACGAAGGTTCCCCAGAAATACATCATACCCTGTTAAACAAAAAAAAAAAAAACTACATGTAATTATTCTGGAAACAGATGCATTTTCTCATGAGTGAAAGTATGGTATCCTGACAAATATAACGAACCTTGATCATAGGCTGCAAAAGCTGGAGATCCAACAACTCCGTTCGATACCCAACTGGAAAAAAAATATTTTGACTTTTTAGAATATATAATTTACATACTTTATCAGCTACAGAAAAGAATTTGAAAATGAGTTCATAGTATCATGGCCACATTATAACTCAAAATCCAGGCAACTGGGAATGAACATAATTGACAACTCCATCCATTTTTCTTTATGCTTACAACAATGCAATGCGGCTTTTATCACTGAAAGAACAATGGAAAGTATAATGACAGGATAAATAACCTCCTCAACAAACAAATGAAAAGCAACACTAAACAAAGTAGCAAAATATACACCACTCCACATGCATGCCTAGTAAACAAACCCCTTCAATAAAACCGAGGACCAAAAAGAAAAACAAATAAACAACTTTTGCATCATAATAAGGGTTAGACATCCTCTTAAGAAACACAAGCTTTAGGATGCAACCAAATGAGTTAAACAACAGCACGTGTATAACAAACAATAATTCTTTAACTCCCTACACATCCTCTGATATGAATCAACAGAAATATGTTCATATAGAGCAGAGCCTGGATTCAAATGCTTTTTAGATGCTAAGAAAATAGTGTCAGATGCTTGAATTTGAATAGTATTGAATCCACGTGCTATAATTACAGCCACAACGTTCCCTCAAGTGAATAGTTCAAGTGTATTTGTGTGGCCACCATTAGCAATACAAAGAGATTGAAGCATCACTGTCGATTTTATACTTAGGCAATATGATTGAGATTTAATAGTTCAATAGCATATTCTTCTTTAACCATCTCTTTCTCCGTAACTTATTTGCCCCTCCTATTTTCTCGACATGGTATTAAAGCACACGCATCAACCACCATCAATCCTAACATGATAGCACTAATCTACAAGAAAAATAAATAAATAAAAAAAATAAAATAAACAGAAACCTGGGTTATATTTTGTTTGATTAAAGATTTGTGAGAATTTTTTTTATATCTCAAAATGTGAAGGAAGTATTTATAACTTGAAGTTGTTCATGTTGAATTCTCCTTAACTAGTTTTATTTATGTCTATTTTCTAAACACAAACAGAGACACTAATTATTGAGCTCGATCCCACCCAACAGCTATCAGGGACTCATTCCCATTCCTTGTACTTCAACTCAACCAGAAGCATACAAGTTATAGGAAACAGAATACACTTTTGAGCACATTTCTGATAAAATGCACGTAAAAACATATTATTTTCCTTAAAATAAATATCCACACCACCAACAACTCTTCGCACAACTAAACCTTTAATCGTTTACCATTTGGGATAGATTTCTTTGATTAACTAAAATATTACCCCTTCAATCCAACCATTCATTTGCTGTAGTATATGGTAATTAAGGTAGCACTACAAGTACAACCTCACAAATAGTGAGAAAGTTCGTTCAGCAAAATCCCAAAATCATACTCCTATTTTTAAATGAAGCTAACAGGAAATATCAATCTCTAACTATGTTTAAACAATTAATAATTAATAATAGGACTCATGCAGTATACCAAAATAATAATAAGAATAATATTAGGACTCATGAAGATGCTTAAGTAGATAAAGCAAAACTTAGTCAACCTACTTTACTGACTATGTGGGGGCTTTATGAGCAGTTATATAGTCATTGAACGGGCATCAGAATTTATATGATCATCCTCACTGCTCAGAAATAATAACTCCTCCAGAGAAAAAACTACTGTAATAATAGGAGTTTTTCAAATGAAAATAAACCATCTGACTTTTTAAACTTCTCATATAAGCAAAAATCATCATGGAATCAATGAGAACTAAGCAAGAAAGAGACAACAGTATGACTCACCCCATGGATGAATCTAAAACTCCATGTTGAAGATAAACCACTTTTCGTGCATCTCGCCTGCGACACCAGATTATAAGTATTAGACCCCATGTACCATGTCCAATTTATAGCAGTCTCCATCTTTTTAAGTTTATAGCGATGCACTCTAACAATTCACTATATTCAAACATCAACATTTCTTCCAGCCTCCACAGTGCTTTCTGCTTCTGCACATAATTTTTTAAGTTTCCCATGTATTATTAGTTTATTACTATTTCTAATGAATCATACCTTCCGTTCAAAAAGATGTCTGACTGACAGGAAAAAGACTAATTCCCGATGGTTCCCTTTGATTTGTCAGATGTAATTCATAATCAACACTAATAATAGAGCTGAGATATTAAATATGTCAATTACACCATGCATTCTATCTCCATATTTGTCATGATTCACAGCAGATTCCCAGAGAGCATGCTTTTAAATTTCAACTTTGGATGGTCAAAGTCAATTCAATTATCAAAGAGGGTTAAATTTTCTTCTAGAGTCCATTTACCTAGGTATTCTTTCCAAGAGAAGAATATATCCATCTGCAGTGATCACATGAATAGCTTCATATGGATACCTGTCAAAGGAAGGAGTAGAAATTATGAAACAGGCTGACAAAATTTCAAAATCAAAAGAATAGGATAAATGAAGATATGAAAAAGCTTTTACCCAAGCTCTGTTATGACATCTTGACATGTCCGGGCATCTGTATTCAAAGACTCGTTAAAGCTGGTATTCCTCTCTGAAGGTTTCGGGTCATCCTTCCCCAGTACAGCTGTAGAAACAGAAACATCTGCAACATCATGATCTTCCTTAATGCCACTCTCATGAGATGAAAACAGCCATTTTAACGCCCCAAAGGCTTCTGAGGGAGAGAGAAGAAGGTGTGCGGCCTTGCGAACGACATCAAATATAGCTTCTATACATATCTCTATGAATAGATGGAGATCCTAATTGATTGGCAATAGAATTTTATGAGCAACACACAAATAACAAGGATGTAAAATCTATCTAGAGATATTTACAAACTAACAACAAAACACAATAGATTGCAAGTATCACACAACCTCAATGACTCCACGTCTCCGATCAGTTGCATGGTGAATAACATGGTCCTTGAGGCTTCGCACTCTCCTCGCTGAATGCAAACATGTAGGACGTGGGCTTCCAGGGATAGATGGGCTTTTTGAGAACCTAGAATAGGCTAACTGAAAAAGACGAATTGGAATTCCCAGAAAAAGCTTGAAGGGGAACAAAACCCATATCATGATATACTGGATCCAATTCATCTGCTGCCAACTGTGCTTGGTAAAACTAGATCTAGAGGCCCTAGAACTTTGTGATACAGGAGATCCAGCAGATTCATATCCAGAACTATCTTCCTCTCCAGATAAGGTGTCCAGGCTTGAAGTATCAGTATCAGAATCCACAGAAAGTTCATGAATGAACTGGTTGAAAGAGGACACACCACTAGGGGAAGAAAAGGCAAGAAAAAACACGTCAAAAGCAGCATTCAAGATTAAAGGTGCCACGTCATTAGGATAGAATGATAAGCATGTGTAAGAACAATATAAGTTCATATTCTAAACTGCAATTTTCAAAGATATAGAAGAGAACAACAATACAAACGTAAATGATACAGAATTGTAAAGAATCTAGACTAGAATAATAAAACTGATGTAAGACCTTATGCTTTTGTACAAAACCGGAAGAAATCTAATACACTAGAAAGTTTAAATCAAAGTAATTCATTTCCTAGATCATTGATCCCTGGACTTTTTCCTAGTTCACTCTAACTTCACTCTCTAGACTTCATTATTCTTTATCTCCCCCACCTCTCCTAATTCTTTCTCGTAGTTCTGTCATTTAATTTTGATCCTAAATCACAATTCATGGTGATCTGATGCTTTCTTTTTGTTAGTTTTGATTCCTTTCAGAATTTGCCAAATTCAGTTCTGCTTTTTCTATTATAAATTAACCAGTATCATTGACAGCGCCTTGACCAAAACCAAAAGGCACAATGGGAAGGCAAAGACTATAATCTTTAACGGCAACTCAAATAACCAAGGGAAGATTCAGAGATGAATCCTCGCTGTATCAGAACATGCACCAAAATGAATCAATACCTGTATACACAACCCGCATGAGGTATGTGATAGTGAAACAGGAACCACAACAACAAATATAATATTGGAATAGCCATTAAGAGAAAGCTTCTCGTAACTAAACCACTGACTTTTACCAAAAAGAAAAACTAACTTTGGTATTCCTTGATTATAGCCTATTACTCCTCCACCCAACCAAAAATTGACAGGAAAAATTTCAATCATGTAAATCATCCAGGGGTTATCATAAGTACACACAAGCTTTATACATTTAAAAGTAAAATTATGATAGAAATTACTAATGTCAATCTGCAAAACTTACTTTTCCATCCAACGTGGAAAACGTGGTCCACGGAAAGCTGGCTTGAGCTCCCAACCATGAATACCTTCAAGTATAGTTGCTTTCCCAGGTAGAAATGTCAACAAGAGAGCGGAAATTCCATTGATCAGCCTCACAATATTGTTCACGGACTCATAAGTAAATGTCTTCACTGACCTGAACTAAAAACCAAATGCAAATGTTCATCCTCCAGCCACTTGATTGAAAGATGTTAAAGTATATAATAGAAACTATTATGGGTTTTAACAGTTAAAGCTTCTGAGTTGAATTAAATGTTATACATAGAAAAAAAGTCGCGCATAATTATTCCCCTAGTCATTGTGGGGGGGGGGGGGGGACGTCAAGCTCCAAATTAGAGGGCGAAGAAGAAGAAGAATTTAGCTGATCTAACGAACAGCTGATACACAATAGAGGGTGAAAGTAAACAACCCATTCCCCAGGACCCATAAAATTACATGAATTCAGATTCAAAAAGCAAACTACATTGATCACGTGCTTCCAAGACAAATAACAAGAAATTACAGGCAGTGACAAATTACACGGACCCGGGGGGGGGGGGAAGCATTCTAGGGATCGAATCATTTTCGCCGCAACGCCGATTGCCTAGCTACATAACAATAACGAGCAAACACGAACATCCTCTCAATTAAGGCAAATATAATCAAGTATCATGATTTAATTCGCAACCACATTGCTTAAAAAAGTAACATGGCCTTCCTCTTGAGTGACAGTCAATTAAGCGATATACGATCAAGTACCATGACATTCACAAAGATTCCAAACCCATAATGATCAAAGCATGGCCTTACTCTTTAGTGACAGCGAGGACGGTGTCAACAAACCGTTGCATCATACGCTACAAAATCTCAGGTTGCCTTGTATTCCAATCAAATCACCCAACAACGAAATAGAAACAGAAGAGTTATACGAAATCCCAAAATTCGCGTCGCAATTGAAGGCGTAAATTCAAATCTGCTTCAACGAAATCAGGGGGGGGGGGGGGAGTTCGGAACCGGGGACCTGGAATCTCAGGAAAGACGAAGGGGGCAAGTTACGAGTTACGACCCTTGCCTTCATGGAGGGGAAACCATATATCAGTTAAGTATGAAGTTCCACGTGGAGGGCATTGACTGGCCACGCTGCTATGTGTCGCTGTCTGGTAATTTTGTCGTGGATTTGAATTACACGTAAGCCTAACGTGAAGCAGGGAGAATTATTAAATGATTATCAAATGAATCCTGCCATTCCTGGCTGTGGTAGATTTGATATTAATTAATAATAGTTACTCACCGTTGTTATTTTTACAAGACACTACCCCTCATGTTGAATATAAGAGTTAGTTTCCAGTCAAAAAAAATAATATAAGAGTTAGTTTGATTTTTTTATTTAATCCTAAATATAAGATCTTAATCTATTTTATTTCTTATATTTATCTATTTTTTTAAAATAGTCTTTTTAGTAGTTAGACATGTTAAAAATTCCATTAAATAGTAGTTTTAACTAACATAAATGATTAACAAGGATATTTTAAAAAAGACAATACTTATTTATTACAAATAAAAAATTTAACAAACTCCCTAAATCTACACAAATTAGTCAACTAACTCTTATATTAAAATTAGAGATAATACTACCTCCGGTCCTTAATATAAAACCTTGTTTGACTTTTATTTTGATCTTAAATATAAGACTCTAATAGAATTTATCTTTTATATTTATATATTTTTCTAAAATAGTCCTCCTAATAATGATAAGTATAGCTAATACACTTAATTAGTAAAGATATTTTAGGAAAAACAATACACATTTATTATAAATAACTAACTTAACTTCTTTTCTTAATTTCCTCAAATTAGTCAACTAGCTCTTATAACTAGGACCGGAAGTAGTATTAACTAATTTTAACTAATTCAACTGATTCAATAATATTAACTAATTCACACATACTAATAAAAATAGTTAAAAACATTAATTTTGTTTTTAGTAATGTTCAAGTGATTCTTAATATTATCTCCCTTAACTACATTAAATTTCAGTACCATATTAATTTCCATTATGCTACTATTCTTATTAAATATCAGTATATATGGAAAAAAAATATTTAATAATCATGGAAACAAACGTAGGGTCTTGTAAAAATGACAAAAGAAATATCTTTGGGAAGAGGTCTTATAAATAAGAACAAGAGGGTAGGTCGGGAATGATGAGATCTTTACACAAAATTTTCTTAATAATTAATTGAAAAGTTCCAATTATAAATAAGATATTTAAATTAATAATTGTAATTTATGTTGCAGAAAAATTACGAGGACCTAAACGTCATTAAATCAATATTTGGGAACATAACTGTCATTCTACTTGTAGATCTTTAGATAGTACGGATTATTGATTATTGTTTTTTTCTCGTGAATCTTGGAAGTCGGAACAATCTGAATGGTTGATAAAGACGGCGATGGAGCAAAAGAACGGTTCAGATTGGAAGGTCAACGGCAGCGGCACGCAGTGGATTTAAAGGCAACTTCAATCAATTTATCTTGCGAAAAAGGGAGATAAAATCAAGTGAGGCCACGGAATCCAATTTAGGTTAAAATGGAATTAAGGACTGCTTTTAAGGAAATGCGTTTCCTTTTATGGTCGGCAACATATGCTCCACGAAAAACATGAAATAAATTAAGTCGGTGTTCTCCATCAATCTCAATTTTTCCGGATTTCAGTCTTCTGGTGAATAGATCATCATCATGAGGGTTATTCCATTCCATTGACTTATAAGAATGATGTGTGGGACCCATGTAGGAAGCATGAGTCACAAGATATATTTAGATCTTATTTGGATTATTGTTAAAAGTGACATTTATCTTGCCGACTTTAGATTATTATATTTCTTGGTTATGTTCTATATGTTAGCATGAGATTTTGAATTTATTTTGACGAAATATTGAGAAGTTACTGACAAAAAAATTCAAATGACACAATTTTTTTTTTCACTTTCATATTACTTGAGGAAAAACTAAAAAGTCAGTTAACCCTAAAATCATACTACTTCTGCTCCTAGTTATAAGAGTTAGTTGACTAATTTGAGTAGATTAAAGAAGTTAATTAAGTTAGTTATTTATGATAAATATGTGTTGTCTTTTCTAAACTATCCTTGTTAATCAAGTGTAGTAGCTAGAACTACCAATATTAAAAAAACTACCATGGAAAAAAATTCATAAATATGAGAGATAAAGTAGAATGAGGTCTTATATTTACCAAAATAAAAGTCACAAAAAGTCTTATATTTCAAAGTAGTTCTTCTAATATTAGTAGTTTTAGTCAATACACTTGATTAGCAAGGATATCTTAGGAAAGACAACGTATATTTAATACAAATAACTAACTTTTTTAATCTATTCAAATTAGTCAACTAGCTCTTATATTTAGAATCAGTATCTTTTTTTATTTTCATCTAACTAGCATTTTTTAGTTCCAACTAACTTTTAAGGCTTCCCTGTATAATGCCAAATAAGTTTTTAATAGGATTCTTCATTATGAATGCTTTGCTTTCCCAGATCTTTAATTCCAAGCCCACGGCTTCTTTTCATTTTTTTTTCCCCCTTTTAAATATTAAACACCAGGTATCTGCTAGCCACATGGGACATAAATTAAACTAAGTCAGGAAGAACCACAAGGGCGGCAGTGTTCTCCCAACAAATATTGAACACAATTTCGTTCAAAAGACTCAAACTTAAGACCCTTAGAATTTGTTTGGCATAAAACACGAATAGGAAAGGAAATGTAAATACTCTCTTTCATAAACATTAGACTATCTTTCAAACAAACCCACTTTATCATTTACCAAACAACTAAAAATACTTCCCTCCACATTTTTCTTACCTTGATTTGTACCCCAAATCAATAGTAAGTCGACTTTATCGATCAACATTGCCTTCTTGAATATGAATGCTCTGGGTTATCATTAAAAAATTTGCACGTGAATCATCATTTAAGAAGTTAGATTTTTCTAAAGTAATAAGCGGTGCATTATATGAAATCACTAACTAAAATGACCATGTCTAAATGGACTTGCAATTTATGCATAACTCAAGCCTTGAAAAAAGAAAATACAAAAACTGATTATAAATCTTCGACCAATAACTATTACGTCTAGTTCTTAATATAAGAACTGGTTGACTAATTTGAGTAGATTAAAAAAATTAGTTAAATCAGTTAATGTTATTTCCCCTAAAATACATTTGCTAATCATGTATATTAACTAAAATTACTATTTGATAAAAACTTTAACATATGCAACTACTATAAAAATAAATTTAGAAAAAAAAGTGGATAAATATGAAAGACAAAATAAATTGGGGTCTTATATTTAATACCAAATTAAAAAATCAAATTAAGTCTTATATTAAAGATACAAAAGAACATCCCCGTGGCCAATCCCTATTCGGCTTCGCCAAAGCACATAGCTTTGTCTCTCAAAAAGAGCATGAAACATCTCCATCATGACGAAATTTGATCATCACACTAACACGTGTAAAATTTCACAGCAGGCCAGTTATGGTCGGAGGTAATAATAGATCATGTAACACACATTATATGGAAAAGATGGAATATTCAGATTAATTATTTTTGAAAGACAGAACGATAAAACATGGCAATCGATACCTTGATCATAACATATACAAACTTCAGCATAATTTGTGACAATTTACTGTCAAGTTCTAATTCTTAAACGAAAACTAGCTATTTAGATATCTTTAACAACTCCATATGATTGAGTCTTTAAAGAAAAAAAATTATTTCGCATACTATGTTTTTACTGAAAAACTTAATAATAAATACCTAAGAAATTTTAAGGAGGCGTTTTCCTTACTGTATTCCTCTGCACTACCAAGCTTATCATGCTGTTTCCCAATAGTCCAGGCGAACCCAAGTAAAATTTAAAATCAAATATTGTTTCGAAACACAAACACTCAGCTGATTTCTGACAACAGGTTGTTGTGTTCTTTAATTCTCTACTGCAGGAGAAGATGCTGCCTCTGCATCTAGTTCGGTAGTTGCATTGGTGGTAAGTGAGAAGGCAAATTCCGAAACCAAAGGCAAGTGATCACTTCCCACCCCCTATTGTTCATAAAAAAGAACCGTTAGATTAGGAGGGGAAAAAATTATAATGTTTTATCCATTATGAGATTATGGAGTTTGGAACCAAACAAAGGTCCAAGGAATCTAATACGTTACAGTGCACTGAAACAGATATCAGCTGATAAGAGGATCAACGATCCAATGAACTACCCGTGAACATATTTTGGAATCAACCTCCGATTCCAGTTTTTTCTATCAATTGGGATACTCGAGGAAGAGCAGAGGCAAGCATGATAATCGTGATTCTAAAGAGAAATGCTAACATATAAAGTGGATTTCTCTCAGCATCTGGATTATCTGTTAGATATGAGTTCTCCAAAGTCTAAAATCTTAATCTATTTGCCTTTTTTCATTTCAATTTTTCATCATATTTTGCGAGCTTCCATAATCCCCCTCAACAAGCATATCTGATGACTTAGTCGAATATTAAATGCTCCATGAATAATGATTTAAAATGGAATTTAGCGCCAAGAACCTAGTAATTACCTTGCAGGGAAGGCCACCTGTCCTCCGGAGAATATTAATTGGAACAGTATCCAAAACTTTTGTTGGTATGATGCTGTCAGAGTACCTGCATCAATTGCAAAATTCATATCATTTAATCTCAAGTCATTTACAACAAAAGACATTGATTAGCCTATTGAAGATGCCGGTTACCATAAGTAATCAACAGTGCCAAGAAACTTTGAGTGGTAGGAAGTTGCCAAGGGTTCACCATTGAATCCCCGAGTACTTGCTGAACCCTGGAAAAGTAGAACATTCCATTTGAAGGTAGTCGGAAACAAATCCCATTTTATACAGAAGATGATAATATCTTTCCAGTGACATGATAATTTTTTTTTTCACATGAAAGAAGGAGTCAAGAAAATAAAGGATTACAATTACTTAGTAGCATAGGATACTTGATGATTCTACCCCCAAAAAAAAAAAAAAAAAAAAAAAGGTGACGAAACAATGATGCTCATATACCTTAACCTTGGCATAAGAACTGTTAAGTTTGAATGGGTGCACAACGAAGTGACGCTCAGAACTTCCTGTTGCAGTTATTACCTCCTCATCTGTCCAGTTTTGAAACAATCTGGAAGGTATAGCTGTGAACATAATGCTCAGAGGAAAAGCCTAAGTAGCCTATGCCACATTCAAGAAACTCATGTTCTACAATAAAAAGATATAATCAAACAGCGATCCCATTACAAATTACGAATCATTCAATATACTAAGCAATAGGAAATTAGTCATGAAAATGCATGTTGACCCAAATCACACTAAAGCAGGGCAACAGAAATCTGCATATTCATTTAAAAAAAAAAAAAAAAAAAAAAGGAATCCCACGTAGCTTCTCTTAATTAAAAAAAAAAAGTTCACTGACAGAATAAGAAACTCTCAAGTCTTAACAAATTAACGACAGAATGACTTGAGCACAAATCATCAGAGTTCCGGAGGAAGCAGAATCTAGAAATGACAAAGTAGCAAAATTGCATTTCCCTCAGAAAGTAATCAGACCATGAAGCCAATTACACTTGCACTACTTCATCTTAAGCACGTGAATAATCAAAAACTAATTCCCTACTATATAAACCGGCACAGAAGCTTATGATAAATCAATAATTGCCAGAGTTTAGAGAGAGAGAGAGAGAGACGAACCTATCAATTAAGATAAATGGATTGACTGCCTCTTTTTTATAGCCTAAGACTTGAGCAGGATGACAGTTCTTCTGTCCAGATAATTCCCTTCTGTCATATAACATGATATTTAACTGCAATTAAAAACCACAGTTAATTTCAAGCAAGCACCTACAAGTTATTCGCCTCACATGATTAATCCAAGTTATTGCAATATAAAATGAACTTGCAAACCAAAAAAATGCTTATCTAACAATATGAAAGTATTCACCTCAGACGATGTCAAGAACTTGTATATACCACTCTGTTGATGAGAAATTTGAAGGGGAAAAAACAAACAGAAAACAAATCAATACAACAAAAGTAAACACAGAATGCAAGTCTAGGCACCTGTTGCTCGGCCTTGACTTGCTGAAGACAAAAAAGCATGTATATTTTAAAATATGGCACCTGAGGAGTACTATTAAAATCACCCGCAAGCACAACAGGAACATTTCCCCATTTTTCTGAAAGCGTCTGTGCTCTTGACAAGAGTGAACGAACCTGAAAATATAAAATATTTCAGTTTAATAACAATTACAGTACAGCAGGATTGAGAGAGCAATAGAAAACTTGAGAATGAATCTGGGATATTCTGTTCAATAAAAATGACCTCCTGAAAATTATATGCTACCCCCAGTCATAAATATAAGATCTAGTTTGTAGTATAATTTGCACTACAAATTAGATCTTGCATCTAGGACTGGAGGTAGTATTATGCAATTAAAGAACCCCACACAAACCTTAAATTCAGAAGTTCTATACGCAAAAAAGGGTATTAAATTGATCTTTGCATCTAGTTATTATCATGTAATGATAATCTGACATAGAAACTGCAAAGCAACACAAGAGACTTACTTGGCCTAGTTTAACTTCTCCTCTGCTTGGGTTATAAAGCACATGGATGTTACCGACTAGTAGTCTTCTCGAGTCAGATTTACGCATCTGCCTGTAACGTATAAGTTAGAAGCACAAAGGATGCAAGACTGCTTGATGTACCCTAGAATGATGCAATTCGATTATCAGAATTTAGATCCACGAGGCCACAAGACCGGGCAGGACTACTTGTTTGGATTTCACATGCCATGGCGTGCAGCAATAAGTAATCAGAATTCATAAGACATTCACACACTCAAAGTCTACAGCTGTTGGGATAAAAAAACCTCTTTCAACACATGCGCTGGATTTAGGAACTTACCATCGAAGACTACATAAGCATCTACCTTAAATTTTCACCTCTTAGACCCCTTAATTTTGGAGCTTCAAAGTAATTAGCTTAAATATTATTGTCTTACGGTTTGGAGAAGCTTACAACATCCAATATTACCAACCTCCCCCACCCCCCGGGGGGGCGTGGGAAAAGAATTTACTGATAGTTCCTTCAATCCCTTTATCCCTTGTCTCTGAAACTGTTTCCCATGCAACTACATGCCATAGGAGGCCCACATATTTTGAAAGAAAAAAAAAATAATTATTGATAAAATCCTTCATCCAATAGCTTCAGATGCCAAATGCAAAGTGGAAAAGAAAATCGCTTATTCTAAGGAGTTAGTACCTCAAAAACTGAAAGCTGAGCAACATTATCACGGAGACCAATGCCCTTAAATTCAATACTCTCTCCTTCCAATAACCGAAACCTAACAGACAGACAAAATGGTGTCAAAACTTCCATAAATCAGTTACATGTAACCAAAAAAAAAAAAAAGGAAACCTTAGCAATCAATAAACTAAACCCTGTTTTTCTTACTTGTCAGCTTTCCAAAACAAAGCGCAACCATCAATTGTGTCTCCAGTACGCCTCTGCAGCCCATTTTCAAATGTCATTATCACCTCATCAGTTACTCTTCTTGATATTTTTTTTAATTTTTGGTGAAAGTACTCTTCTTGATAATTTGGTGAATAGATTACTAACTATAAAGCACTCAAGCATGCCTTCTGAATCAGCATGTTTTGATGATCCTAGCTCATCAGGTCAACCAAGGAAGCTAGTCCAAAAGATGGTCAGGGAACTCATACTTGGTGGAACTCAAGACATACTGACGGTTTATTCTATATATAAATATATATATATTTATATAACCGAGACATTATAATAGATGTAATAGAACTTGCCAAACAATATAGATGGTAACCCATGGTTGAAATTATACCTTATAAGATCCTATATATCCTGCTTTAACCAAAGTGTTTGAGATCTCCCAATACCTGTCAACCTCCTGACAAATCGTTCCAACTTACCATAAGCTACTCTTTGTGATTCAGCTCTAGGCAATCACAAAATATTTAATCTCCTTAAAAAGAAACAGAAAATAAGAGAAAGATGACAATGCCTTACTTGTAAACATATAATATCTGGGTCCAAAGCAAAGAGTTCTTTACAAATAACTCTCTTACGATGATTCCACTTCAGGTACTGAGAAGGAACATTTGAGTATAAATCTCTGTGCTCATAAGCATTTCTATCCGCCAGTACGTTATAAGATACCACGGTGAATCTTTCTGGAACACGTAAGTTCCCCACATACGACAAAGCCAAGGAAACAAGAGAGACATTAAAACCCACAGACGCATAGCTTATACTTGCTACGAATAATATATATCATGCTTGACAAATAAAAAGTCATTCTTCCACCCTATGCCCTTCGAGAAACAAAAAAAGCTGAATTCAAAAATGTCGTTAGGTGAAGATTTTTTCTCCAAACTATGCAACGAAAGAAGAGGGAAAGTAGGAAAACCGGTAGATGCTAGTGCTTCATGATCGGCTTCAACCCAATGGCGTTCAATTTCAGGAGCCGGCTCGAAATTTCTCCGTCTTAGAGGATTATACCATCGTCGAGTGTAAGAGCGAGTAGATGGTGATGAAGATGAAGATGAATCAGTGGAACCACTGGAGCAACTTGGGAAAACGGTCACCTTCTTACAGGAGACGGAGAAGAGAGAGGAATGGCGCTTGAGGGAAACTGAGGTAGCGGTGGGAGAGCGAACACTAAGCCATGAAGAGCAATCGCGAGAGGTCATCATCACCATGAAAAACGAATTGATAAAAGCGGATAGAGGTTACAGCTAACCAGGTTTAGCGCCACTCTCTGTTATCCAGTTCCCAACATACACTAAAAGGAATATCCACAGAGAAGGACCGTTGAAGCCCAAGAACTACCCCCTCAACACCTAACCAAAAGCCGTAAATTGAAATACTGGTTAAAATTAATTAAAAATAATAAATAGGTATTTTTTATAGAAAAAATCTAAAAAAGATAACTGTTGAATTTTAAAATTCTAAATCAATATTAATTATTACACTTTAAAAAAATTACTATAGTCAAAAAGTAAATAACAACACATTTTTGTAGTAATTCCTGATTTGTCATTTTAAAATTCAACTATTATTTTTTTGGAATTTTTCCTTATTTATATTCTAAATATGAAAAAAGACGAAAGGGACATATAATTAATAAAAAATAAAAATAAATAAAAAATATTAACACAAAGTGTTACTTACATATAGTAACAAAATATTCTAGCAGCAAGGTCACCATATTTTAGTTGTTAACATTTTCTTTTTTTAAAAAATATAATTTAGTTTAAATGCAAAATAAATTAATTACCATGTGAGGCTAATGAATTTCAGTAGTAGGGTTATCATACGAATTATATACAGTAGCTTTACTTTTAATTCCCAAAATTAATTAGCCCAAATCTGAAGTGAGTGAATTTTTAAGTGAGGTTAGTGCATTTCAATAATAAAATTATGCAAACTTCACACCCACCTTACATTTTTTAATAATTTTATGCTCAGTTACCCAAAATAATGCAATTAAAATAACTCAATTTCTAAAGCTGTTTTAATAATTTTAAATAATGGTGTTAGATAAACTTTATACCTATGTTATTTTTCCAATTGTGATATTACACAAGTTGTTGGAACTAAAAACAAAATTATTGAAAATATTTAAGATACGTATAAGAGTTGCATCACTTTGCGGTAAAAAAAAATATAGATACTTAGTTTGGATGAAAATAAATAAAAAAGTAACTCTAGCGGGGTAAATGTCAAATTTTTTGAAGGTTTTTTCATGGTATTATCTCTTTTTTTTCTCCCAATTCAAACCAAGTCCAAGTTCACCTAAAAAACTCATCTATTTTAGATATAGTGTAAATTTTTCCAAGATTTAACACATTTAAACAAAATCTCCTGATTTTGAAGTTTAAAAAAAAAAAAAAAAGCCGGACCTTACACTTAGGATGAGTACATCAATATTCAATACTACTATAATTTTAGTTTGGGGTCAAAGTGTTTCAAATAAAGAATCAAACATACTTAAAAATGAAAAGTGATTACTTAATTACTTTTATGTAAATTTATATTACCTCTAGTTTTTAATATAAGAGTTAGTTAACTAATTTAAGTAAATTAAAGAAATTAGTTAAACTAGTTATTTGTGATAAACAGGTATTACCTCCGGTCCTAATTATAAGAGCCAGTTAACTAATTTGAGGAGATTAAGGAAGTAAGTTGAGTTAGTTATTTGTCCTAAATAGGTGTTATCTTTTCTAAAATATCCTTACTAATTAAGTGTATTGACTATAACTATCATTATTAGAAGGGCTACTTTGGAAAAAAATGTATAAATACGAGAGACAAAGTGGATTGGGGTCTTATATTTAGAACCAAAATAAAAATCAAACAAGGTCTTATATTAAGGATCGGAGGTAGTATTATTTTTCTAAAATATTTTTTCTAATCAAGTGTATTGGCTATAACTACTATTATTACAAAAACTATTTTAATATAAATAAATAAATATTAAAAAACAAAGTATATTAGGGTCTTATATTTAAGATCAAAATAAAGTCAAATAAATATTATATTAAGAACCGGAGGTATAGTATTACTACTACTATTCCCCCCCGTCCTTAACATAGAACCTAATTGTCGAGTTGATTTTGATCCTAAATATAAGACATATTTCTTATATTTATTAATTTTTTCTAAATTACCCTTATAAATATTCTCTCAATCATAATCAAATAGAAGAGGGAAGGAGGATATTAAAAAAGATGATTATGGTGTTTTAGGAAAAAACATGTTAATTTTTTATAATTAACTAACTTACTTAATTTTTTTAATCTAATCAAATTAGTTAAATAGATCTTAATATAAGAACTGTAAGAGTATTATTAAGACCAAAGATCCTTGACTAAAAATTTGGAATTTTGTTATCTCGAACTCGAAGTGAAAACCTTTTTTTTTTTTTTGCCAAAAGTGAAAAACTAAATTGACGGATTGGTTTCCAAGTATGATCGTTCCTGTAATTAGAAGGGTGTGTGGCTTAACGCTTTGCTTCTCGGATTGGGCTTTTATGAACAGTGTTTTGAGCCACGTTATCTATCTTATGGATTCATTGAAGAGTCTCTGTGTAGCCCAATTGAATTTCAATTGCCGCAAAGATCTCGTGATCCAATTGATGAATTGAAAACCTTCGGACCCGCTGCTGTTAATGCACAATTGAAGACTTTCATATCAGATAACGTTCCTTCCACCAAATTTAATCTTGTTATTTTTTTTTGAATTTTTATAAAAAAATGACTGTTAAATTTTAAAATTTCCAATCAGGAGTTACTACAAAAATATATTGTCATTTGTTTTTTAAGTGTAATCGTTTTTTTCCAGTGTAGTAATCAATACTAGTTTAAAATTTTGAAATTCAACAGTTTTTTTGTTGTTGAGATGTTCTCTTTTTTCCCTGTATAATACTCCTCCGGTCCTAATTATAAGACCCAATTGACTTATTTGAGGAGATTAAGGAAGTAAGTTAAGTTGGTTATTTATAATAAATAAGTGTTGTCATTCTAAAATATCCTTGCTAATTAAGTATATTGGCTAAAACTATCATTATTAGAAGGATTTTTTGAAAAAAAATGCATAAATATAAAAGACAAAATGGATTGGGTCTTATAATTAGGACCAAATAAAAAGTCAAATTGGGTCTTATAATAAGGACCGGAGGAGTACAACTAAACACATGTACATAATAAACGTATCAACACTATATTTAAATTTGAAATCTCATCCAAAGATAGTAAGGACCATTGCCGTTAAATAAGTTGCTGGTTATATCACAAGAAATTATAATCACTATGCATGCAAACGCTCAAGAGGTGAAGATTTGATGTGATTGGTGAAAGAAATCGACGGTTCTTTTATAAGCATACGTAATCAACCTTATGCAAACAAAAATGATTAGTATAAAATATTAATTTATTGCAAATGTCAAAAATTGCTAAAAAAATCGTTAGCTAAAGACTTTATTTAATTATATTATTAAATAAAAAATCAATACTTTAGACAAAATGTTACGTCAAAAAAAAACAGAATGTTCTTATAATAGAGGGTTTTTTTCCCTTTTTTTTTTTTTTTGTTTCATTGCATAGAGTCACATTATATTAGAGAAAGGCCCACGGGAAAATGCAGCTGCAACAATTAAATCCATTAAAGGTAGTTGCACTCACAAATATTGTTCATTTGTTCATATCCAACTATACTCTTTTGTTGTTTCACCAAATCTTGCACCAGCCATGTTCATTATTAATGTCTTTTCTTTCTTGGTGAAATTCATTATTCACATTTAATTTTTTTTATTTCGGTACATATTCATATCATTCCAAATAGCTAATTAACTAATTTGAGTATATTAAAAAAAATCAGTTCAATTAGTTATTTGTATTAAATAGGTGTTGTATTTTTTTAAAATATCATTTTAATCAAGTATATTTACTAGAATTACTGTGTAATGAAATTTTTACATGAATAATTACTATAAGAACTACCTTAAAAAAA